>NC_072824.1:32187234-32359734 GCF_027744805.1 Dunckerocampus dactyliophorus
CTAACCGTCTCGCTGCCTCCATCGAGTTCTTCCACAGGTATGCGGTCAGACAGCACGCGCCACAGTGGGGGTGTTGGATCATGGCGATGCAAACAGACAGGGTGTCACGGAATATGAAGCCGGCGAGGTCAAGTTCAATTGAAAAAGGAGAAATTAAAGCTGAGGCACCAAATTTGAGAGGGGTTGGTGGGGGGTGCAAACTCTCAGCAGACTGTCAAACCGTAAAAAGACAAGACCAGCACAGAGACGTTTTCTCACTGGAAATATCTGGGAGGGGAAGAGAAAAAAAAAAAAGCATGGCACATAATATCCCAGCGGGGGATGCAAACCGTATCTTAAAACGGGATTACCGCGGGCACGCCGTGTGTACAGATAATCCTACAAATATGAGAAAATCATCAAATGGTCTGGGATGCTGATAGGAACGCTTGCTGGCTCTGCGTTTCCCCTCACAGACGACCTCGAAAAGCAGCCCCGAGCCAGCATGGCAACGTGCTAGCTGCCAACTCAAATACTTGCTGTCAAACAAACTGAGGAAAGACAACAGCGGTGTGAATGCATCAGCCATGCTGCCAGTGCTCACAGACAAGTGTCATGCTTTTGTACAGATAGTTATCTTCATCAGTGTATCCATCATTCTTAAAGGGGCCCTTCTACTTTTCACAAGTGTCTTTCATGCTAATGAGCTGTGTGTGTCCAAGAAGCACTGCTGTGTGCTTCATCCACTTTTTGCATACACACTGTAAGTCGTGTGCAACATACTACATGCCATGCAGTTGTCCCTCGTTCATAGGTTAATAGGTCCCAGACGCCACCACATTTAAGGAATTTCTGCAATATTGGATTCAATGTTAACTCATTCAATCCCAGCCATTTTTCAAACTTGAACCCCTTCATTAGCGGCCATTTTAGACGATTTTGACTGATTTTTCCAAGTCACACAGAATATTGTGTTCTAAACACGGAACCTACCAAAAGAAAGATTAGACGCTCGTCTTTCATCAGCAAAAAAAAGGTATTTCTATCTTTTTCTGTTATTTAGTAATCAGCAGTAGAACATAAGCAAGTTTCAGGAAAACGTCAGTAAAAAAGGGAGAAGACCAGCTTTTTGTGAAAAGATACATTTCAAGCATATCTTTTGCTTTGACACATGTTTTGCTTTTGTGACAGCTGAAATACCTAAACTATACCAACATAACACAAAAAAGGGTTGTTCTACATCAAAATAACATTTATTTACAAATATAACACCATGAACCATTGACTATTTTCACATTTGTGTGTGCATGCTTTAAAATTTCCCTACAACGTGTAACCTTCAGCACACTACACTCCTCCATGCTCTTCCACTTGCTCCTTGCTGTCCAGTGTGTTTTTCCATGCAAATGATCAATGCATTTCTGCAAAGTTTTTATGGCTAAAAACTGCTCGAAACATTAGTGTGCACTTGCGTCATCACCTCTTTTTGCCTCTCACGCAAAAAAACGTAAAAGACGTATAAATACTTCTTTGGTATTGACCAAGTTAATAAATGGAATAGTTTCATAGTTAGGAGCATAGAAAACCTGTTTATAACTTTCTAAATGTGTTTTTGAACATTATTAGAGCCCTGTGTACATGAAATAACAGCCCCATAGTCGCCTTTACACTCCTATTATTCGGTTAACCTCAAATTTCTTTCTTCTAAACTAATGACAAAAACATACCACTTCCACACAGGATGGGAAGAAAGGTTTTTTCCCCCCCACTCTGTCATGTCGGACATGCCATGGCTGACTTCATGACTTCATGCAGTGTTAAGGTAATGTCTCAATGTTTTGTGTCATTATGCCACCGTGTGACCAGAATACTACATATTACATATCACTTTCAATGTTTTGATTAATAATAGACCATAGTCTACCACCAAACAGCCATCATTTAGTAATTAATTCCTGAAAAAAGGCAAAAAAGCAAGGCCCGACTGTACAGTATATCACATACGAGGACGACACGAATGTTAGCAACAACACTGTAGCTATATGAGCTAAAGTGCTAACATTACACTCACATTCTAACAGCAACATCATGCTAGGTTAGCCTGTTCGCTGAAGAAAAACAACATGATCAAACTTACAGCGCTCACATCTGTAGCTGACTGGTGGATAGTGGCAGAGCTCCAGGCTTCATTTTACAATGTGCAGCGAAGCCTGCTTTTCTTTTTTCACAAAGCTGGCATCACACGGGGTGAGCTCCTGTAGTTAGCGGCAGGTCAGACACACAGTATCATGTCCATGAAGAAGAAGATTTTTCCTTTGTGACGTCATGAAAAACGTCAAAAACGAGAGCGAAAACGCAGCGATCAAATAGGAGTGTCCAGATGCAACTTTTTCACTTCGGATCCGATTCTGATATCGCTGCCTTGAATATCGGTTGATTTTGATATCTATCCAATATCAGCACAGATCATACATACTTTTATTTTCCACTTGAATTTTTTCTTTTTCTTAAAAAATTGTTGGAAATTCTGTTATATTATAACTTTTTCTCTTAATATTTGGACTGTATTGTCAAAAAATTATTTTTCTTCAATTTTTTCCATTTTTGGGGGGGGGGTTGTTAAATTCTATTTTGAGAATGTCCTGCGGGCCAATAAAAAAAACAGCCGTGGGCCACATATGACCCCCTGCCCGCACTCTGAACACCCTTGCATTAAAGTCTTCAATGTAATCGTTTGGAGTTGCTAAGATATGATGTGAAATTGTGGGAATAATTGGAATTTTTTTCCTTAATTAAAACAGACGGAGGGTAACGTAAATGAGGGGCAGATTATCTGAGCGTATATACCGGTAGGCAATATAATCTCAAAGAGCTCGAACAACAACGTAGGCGCTGCACGTCTGTTTTGAGAGCCGCCAACGCCGTGTTCTCGTCTGCACTTTCATTGCGCGTCTCGTTTTTCCTGACACAAGGTTGTCCAAACACCGATACCATCGACCAAACACCGCCAAGCGGTGCGGTAAAAGTGCAGAGCAAAAAGATCAGCGACTTTAATTAGATCTTTGCCTTATCGAGAATGTTTGACTTTTAATCCTTAATGCTCCGTAGCGGCGGACATCATTAGTGCAAACCTTTCACATGTTTGGCCGTGTTATCAGGTGCAAAGACACAGCAGCCATCAGGACCAGGCTGATAGCGGCGGCTATTAAGCAATCTATAGTTTGGAATTAACCGCCCCGCGGGTAAAAAGAATCAAGATCCTTAACGTCAGTCTCACACTCCATTCATACACCCAGAGGGAAACTATAAATTAATTGCAGAGTCGCGACCCGCTGGCTCCTGCGGGTCCCCAATTAGTCCAGAGTTTGTCACCCGCTGAGCCGTCTCCTGTCTGTTGTCATGCTATTAAGCTGCCGCGCCACACTGCGCCGCTCTGATCAACGCTCAGGCGAGGCGGGCCCTTCCGGCGTCTGCTCGGGTGCGGCAGCTATATAATGGGACACCGTCGGACAAATGTGGACTTTTAATTAAATAACGTTGCATAAACGTCTGCATACCTTCCGTTTAGCCTCCGTGCATGAAGACCTGCAGGATAAACACCCACGGCGGTGTCAAAGTCTGAAGCAATATTTTCCAATGACTGGCGTGGGGGTGCCCTGCCTTTGGGTTTATTTTAGCAGTCTGGTGTGATAACGGGCCAAAAATAAACAGCAGATACATTATTTCTAGTGCAAATGTTAGCCTGAATACTTTGATTTCTACTGACATTCCTGAGCTCCCGCCTTTTAGATGTTGGTGGCGATCTGGATGAAGGTGCAGATACGCCGTTTGTGTCATGAACCGATGGAATGGGAGAGCCCACCCCTGAGAACCACAATGCTACTGCATTTTAACTGGCCGTGACAACTTTTAAAACCGTGATGGATAACCGCACTTCAATAAACTCACGGACCAGTGACATTGCTGGTTTCCTGGAGGAGCAGCCGTTAAGTTACGCTGTGTATCTCTCTCAAAGCACCAACTCTGATGTAAACAAAAGCGAAAACAATTGAAAAGATCATAAAAATGTTTCACTGAGCTATATTTTGGTTAGCATGCACCATAATCGCCTGTCCGCCCTGTTGGCACTTGCACATGTGTGACCAGATAAAGGCACGCCACCGGACTTGTGTTGACGTTCACCTTTGTTTCCTATCGAGACAATGAAAAGTAACCCGTAAAATGTATAGTCAACTGACGACAGCTTGCCACAGGCTAAGCCACCGTGTGTGATCGCTCACATTTCAATCGCATTCGACTTTCTGGCATTTTTGTTTACACATTTTGCCTGGCTGGCAGCAGCTAGCTATCTGGTTTTTGTCCCACGGGCGAGCTACAAGTGGCTATCACCTTCATGGGCTATATCAATCACCGATCATCATCACAACTTACTCTTTTGAAGTGTCACTTAACAATCTTGCTTTGTTGTTATGATGATAACATTTACGGCTTGTCTTCAAAACACTAGTCGTGTGCCGAAGTTGTTCAACATAATCACGTAGTGTGTCCAGCTTTAAGACAGTGACGCTATCACAGGGGTCTCCAACAGGTGGCTTGTAAGCTAGCAGTAGCTCACCAGCTCATGTTGAGTAGTTGACTAAAGAATATTTGCTTCACCTCCTAATATTTTTAGTGTTCTATTCACACGACACCTGTATTTAACTCTTTCAATGCCAAAGCTTTGCTTGCTTTTTCCCGCGGGAGCTACAGATCAAAGTCTTATTTATCTCGTGTGTGAATATCTGACTTGTAGGCAATGTATTTCTGTCCCGGTAGGGGGCAACAGTTCTCTTTTCCTCCAACCAGCAGCGACAGATTGTCTCTGAAGAAGACGGATTGTGGATTGAGAGAGCAAAATGGCGAAATACATGCAGAAATCGAGCGGAGACAAAAAAGTACAGGCGGCTAGCACTGTCACAGAGCTTGTCTGGCGGTGGATCTGCCTTTAGTAGCGACGCCATCGCCAAAGATAAAAGGTGACCTGGGTGATGTCTTATTTCTGGCTTATGAACATAATGAAGATGTACTGAAAACAAGTGTGCAAAAAAATGTTAAGGTTGTGAGCAAAGGCAGAAAAAGGGTATTTTGTTGAATAGAAATGCAGGACCCCTCCGACAAAGACACAAATGCAGTCGACCATGGCAGCCAAAGCAACAAGCTAGCGGTTAGCGGAGCCTGACACCGGACGCACCCTGATTCTTGTGACGAGTGGCTGCCGTCTGCATGGGTCAGCAGCAGGGCTTCATCCCCACATCCACCGTCACTCTGCTTGAATTTGCTTCTCTGCAGAAAAAAAGCTTGTTTTCTCGTTTTTTTGGTCAAAATCGGGTGTTTTTGCTGAAACTAGCCTATGTTCTACCGACCCGAAAAGGCTAGAAACTAACTTTTTTCCTGACGAAACAAGAGAGTCTAAGGTTTCTTTAGATAGTTTCAATGCTTATGTAGTCCTAAAACCCAATATTCTGTGGGTCTTGCCCAGAAACACTGGCAGTGTGGCGCTCTCTGCTCTGAACATGGCTGGCAGTCATTGGGTTAACGACAAGTGAGCACACGGAGTGGAGATGTGCTTTGTAAATAAAGTACAATTTGAATGTTGGCAGTCACATGAAACACAAATAGCTCACCTCTCCTTTCGCTTTGTCAAAGTAGCTTTAATAGTGCTCCAAGGTGGATACACCTGTGATATCACAACCCTGGACTGTGAATTTGTAGTGTTTATACAGGACAGATTTCTATTACAAAAATACTTCAATTGTTTTTTTGTGAAGCGTTATTTTGAACTAAAAAATATATTATTGAACAATTCTTTTCCCATGTCTTGGTATTACTCTAAACAGGCATCAAATTAAATTTAGGTAGAAAATGTTGCACTTTTGCACGAGTCACATACTACTATGGGACTAAATGCTGTAGGTCAGGTAGCAAAAGGAGGCTCGACATTTTACACTCCTACTTAAAAGGGCTCTCAGCAACTTTGCCATTAAATGAACAGTTTTGCAACGTTCTCAGTTCATGTTCTGCTGGTTGTTGAAAAAAGTCCAAAAGAAGTGAATAAATAAGTCAACATGTTTTTAACTTGTCATAATGAAAAACAAATTTGCAGACGCAGCTGTGGCCCGACACAGTGGCGGCATGCAGCCCCCCACCACAAAAGAATCTTAGGGGTAACACGCGCACGCACCTTTGTCGTTCCAGCAGAGCAATCTGTCGCTCGGCAGCTGTCAGATGACGACGTCATGACATTTGTCCTCAGGATCTTCATTCAAAACGGATGCAAGGTGCGAGCATAGTTATGTCAACATTTATATTTTAAGTGGACCGCAGAAGCCAATTCAGTGGATATTTTGGTTATCAACCGTCAAGTTCTTTTGGACTTAGGCCAGCCTGCACTCGAAAAGGCTGAGATCGTAGAGGACGCTTTATCAACTCAACTCCAACTCTTGAGTTTTATTTCACATTTCAGCTATCTACAGGGGCACAGGTTGGGTCGATAACCTTGGAATCAAAGAGGAATAGCATCAAATTACTGCACTACTCATTAGTACACACATGCAACTTAGGAACAATGCTGGTTGGTGTCGCTGGTCTTCTCTTGTTACGATCATTTGAATAGTCGTAGTAGTACTTCCTGCTGTCTACTGCATTTACCAATTGCTTACTTTGTACCAGCACCTAGCCCCATTCAAAGCGTGTCATAGTTATGTCTTCATAATTGCCATCATAGCTTGTAGCATCATAATTGTCATTCATTCACGTACAGTCATGTGAGGCTTAGTTTTTTTTTTTTTTTACAAATAAGACAAATTCAACAAGAACCTCCAAGTAAAAGATTTCAAAAGAGAATCCTGACGAGCGCCACATTGATTTGTGGCGATCACAATTAATGACTGGGCCTCCGCAAATAAATAAATGTGCGGGAAACATGGGGTACCATCCGTCATGCAGTAGCATGACCAAGTATCCCCAAACCTTTGCCCGGTACGATACAAGGGCAACATAGCGTAGGAGGAAAATGAACAATCATTGCAGCAATTGTTATTTCTTAAATCTTTTTTATTGAATAGGACATTTTCTCTAAAGTGTTCTGAGCTCCCGTTTCAAAGCAAAGTTATTCAGCAAAATAATCCTGCAGAATACTGAATGCTAGCTGTTGATTTTGCCTCAATTATTTCAAGACGCGTTTAATCACCACTCGATTTGAATTGATTACCCCGCCTGTCATAACTAAATCATTGCTACACATTCCTGCACACAGGAAAGCCTCAAAAGCCAGACTTAAAGGATAGAAAAACAACGTTTGTGAGTGAAGGCTCCGACGCCAGGAAGCGATCTGCTCGGAGTGCCCCCGGCTGCCCGAGCAAGTCTTTTAGGAACGTCTGGCGAAGCCCAAGGGGGCTCAGCGGGGCTGACAAAGACAGACCTTGTCGTCATGCTGCCACCCACCTCCCCCGAACCCTCCCCCTGATACCACTACTGCTGGCGATGGTCCAGTTGTGCAGCCCAGCTGAACAATGGCTTCCAGGCTTTCCAAACACAAATTAATAAACTCCACAACGAGGTTCCCTTCAGCTCTTGAGACACAAGGACATAATAATCGGGTATGAGAGACACAATTGGATATAAAAGCAGTAAAACGGAGGCACAAATCCCAACTGCACCTAACCCCAGGAAAAATGCCCAATGCTGCTATGATAGCAAACCAATGGTGACCAAAATTGAATTGGATTATCCTTGGTCAGCGCCTCAGGCCACCTCAGCGTTCCGTGGAAATGATTCCAAGTTCAGTGGAACCTCTGAAGTAGGCATGGGCCGCTTACCGGTTTCAAGGTATAGCACACTGTGAAAAAGTCACGGTTTCAAAAGTGCTAAAATAGTCCGTCATACCGTCCCACGATATGAGAGAAAGTGGAGGTCCAGTCTGGCCACTGTGTGGAAATACAGTACTTTGTCATGTCCGGTGTTATTCCTCGTAGTTGGAACTGGGCTTTCATGTGCTGAAACCACCGGCACATTTAGAAGATATCCTCCATTTACATCACGGTTGCTTGTATTGCGCAGCAGCGTTAGCTGGCGGAACTCGACAAAGGCACACGTGTCGTCATTCCAGCGAGACCGCCGCGCTGTCGTTGGTCAACATGTTACTCAAGTCGAGAGTCACTAAATGTGGAGATGTGATTCAGAAGGAGACAGGAGCGAAGGGTACGTGGTATAAAGCCTTTAGCAAGCAACAACTGCTAACGACAATCACAAGACCCGGAAACGAAAGTGAAACTCGGTAACGCAAGCAAATGAATAGAAACTCAGCAAATACACAATCCAACAATTCAGGAGATACATGAAGTGCATAAAACCCTTACGCACCTATTGGGGAATGTCGGAGAATAAAAGACTTGTGGTCTAAAATAACGAGAGGCATTCTCACATACTGTATGGAAGTTCCAGCGACACCACAAAACTGTATTCTTGGAGATCTGCATCAATTTCACAATGTGTCATCAAAGAAAAAGAATGCATTTTTGTCAATGTGCATTATAACAAAAAACATCAAATTGAAAACATGAATAGAAGCTGATCCAACTCACAACTGGTATCCACATGCGATGGAGGTGATATCATTAGAAAGGTGATATCATTAGAAAGAACTGCATTTAGATGAGATAATAGTGAGTATTTACAGCTATAGGATACATTATATTCATTTATTTTAACTATTAAATGGACGTAAAATGTAAGGGTTTTTTTCTCCAGATGTAAATGGAATCGTATGATTTTAAAGTATAAATTAACAAATGCTGGCTGCAGTGTGGTGCTTGTGAGATGCAAGGCAAGTATAAGCATGGTGGTTGTCGTCATTACTGATGGTGTGCTAATGTCTGTGGGAGGGGGTAGTAATGATGAGGATGGTACGATTGTTGTCATTTATTCTGATGTACTTTTGTTCTCCAATCTTTCTTTTTTGGGCTTATTATGGTTGGTTTGATGCTTTTGAAAAAAAAGCTAATGTTATTGTTATTCTAGTTTATTATTAATTATTATTTGTATTGTTGTTGCGATGTTTGTCATTATCATTATTATTATCACTGTTGTTGTTTTGGTGGTGTGTTTGTGCGTCTTCTGTTTTCCATTGTTTTGTGTGTATTTTTGTCTCTTCGGGTGTTGTGGGGGTTTACTGTGGTGGCGTTTTATGTCACCATAACTCTGCTGAATAACAAACGTCTCTGGGATAATAAATGAATGAATTGATCCTATGTTAATCATGAATTAACAAATGCAAACAAAGTTGCCCGTTCACAGAAATACTGTTGAAAAGCCAGCATTTCAAAAAATGCTGCAAATGTTAGACAGTACAAATTGCATGGGACAAAATACACGTCACAACCTTCCAACAGTGAAAATGACATATTAAAGAAACAATTGCATTATTATGATATATTAGTATTATTTATCGACTTTATACTTCTACATTTTCTTTACTTCATTTCCATAATATTTTGACTTTACTGTTGTAACATTCAAACTTTTTTGGCAACCTAATTTTCCAAAAATGACAACTTTATTCGTTGTTCATAATATAAAACTAAAAAAAAATAAAAAATCATTAATATTTCAGCTTATGCTACTAAAATAGCGCTATTTTTCTACTTAATATTTCGATGTTATTCTTGTAAAATTATGACTTTTTCTACACATTTTTTTTTACTTTATTCCTGTAAAATTACTGCTAATTTTTCAATTTTTGCTGCTGTTGTTTTGTCTTGTTAAATTCTATTTTTACAATGTGCTGCGGGCCACTATAAAATGAGCGAGGACCCTCGAGCCACAGTTTGGACACCCCTGGTGACTAACCGATGACTTGACTAATCGAAAAACAATCTTTAGATTAATCAATGAAGAAAATAATCGTTGGCTGCAGCCCGAATCAGGAGCATGCAGATCTCCAAAGAGGACAAATCCAAATTTAGATTTTGCAGCAAAAATGCACACTTTTATACCCACTTCTGGTTAGAATTCACTGATTATTCACTAAAATGTCACTCAACTTGCAGAGTAAAACAAAAAACCCAAGTGTTCTCTCTTGGCCCATGCCTCACCCCTCGACAATGTTCCGTGAAAATGAGCTAAGTACAGTAGTTTTTGTATCATCCAAACACACAAAAACAAAACCATGACATGACCTCTTTGGTGGGGGTATTCAGGCAGCTACCCGCCCCAAGTCTTTTTAATTAAACACTAGCGTCGCTCCCCCAGCAAAGGCGCCGCTGGTTCTGCAGTTCGAAATCACACGCGTGCAAAATGGATTCATGTGCGAGACGCAGATAGAATCAGGTGTAATGGATGACTGTTCCTCACAAAAGCCGCCTTTTAAATGGCTTTCCTCGCGCGGCAAATCAAGCAGGAACCCCCCACGTTCGCCGTGGAACATCAGCAGGGGGATTTGTTTTCTTTTCACTCATCCATTTATGGGGCTTGATGCCGCTGATCCCATTTCCATCGAGAGTCTTCCCAAACAAAGCCAGTGGATGTTTAGAAAGGTTCGTTTTAATAGGGACGTCAGCAAATACCACTTGATTCTGCATTAATGCTTTTGAAATATTCATTACGCAGAGAGCAATACTAATGTCAAAGGTTTTAATGAACGGGGGGGCCGGAAATCACATTCCATCGGCACGCTGCCAAGTCACGCAATGGCTGAACCCCAAACAGGAGACAACCCTGCAAAGACAACATTGATCAACTCCAGCTAAGCCTGCCACGATAATCAATTAACCACAGCACAAATAAAAACAAAGTGGATCATTTTGCCAGCCTCCATATATTGACGTGCACATGCATGTTTGTTTTCCTCCTCTCCCTCCACCAGACAGGCTGGATTTCACTCTGTGCATTGGTTCTATAGCGGAATGAACGGAGTGAGTGAACCCCCCTGTCAGTCATTCAGTCTCTTTGTCCCAGCGGGTGGAGGCGGGGCCGCTTGCGAGTGCTGCAAGTGAGGAGTAAAGGGACGTCTACACTTGCACGCATTTCGCCTCCGCATTGTCATGAAATTTGCAGTGCGTGTCACAAAAAGCGTGAAGACTAGTTTGCGTGCCGTTTGCGTTATGTTTACGCATAAATTATGCACTAGGCACGCAATTCGTGACCGAAAATGGTGCGCATTGGACACGCTCCAGCGCGACTTACTTTCTCATGTCTAGCGCACGTCAATAGTACAGTATGTGCGACGCGCATTGTTCCCGCGTGTGTATGTATTGCCACCATCACTTCCAGCATTCGTGAAGCGGTCCTGGCATGATGTGGCCCTGCTGTGCCCCACGTGACACCACGCAACAGCAGGCATCACCCCATAGCTTCATTAACTCACGTTCCTGTTAAGAAAAAAATACCCAATGTTCATTATTTATTGATGTGCAATTTTGTTTTTCAGAGGTTTGATGCTCCATTTGATTTATTTATTGTTTTTATTGCTGTGTGTGGTTCTTCGCAGAGGTCTCTTTTTTCTTGTTTTTGGTTGTGATACGGTAATAACTTACGGTAATTCCTGTTCGTACAGTACTTCCTGCGGTGGCTATTGTCTCATCAATGTAACATTACTGACACCTAGTGACCGCTGTAGAATACTACATATCATCACAACCTCTCTGAATGCTGTACATTTGACCTGTATTATCACATATTTATAGTAGGGGGTTGATTTTGGGACTGGGTCATTTTTAAAAGAAGCTCGCAGGCTGAAAAAGTGTGAGTTTCCCCCTTTTCTCTTAGATGTGTGACAGATTACGATCTGATGCATTTTGGAACTTCTGACAGTTGTTTTATAGACGCTACCAAGGTCTGCCAAGGAAAATAAAGGTGTCATTTACGATCATGCACATTCATATCCTGTCAATCAAAACTTAATAGTAGCGCAAATCATAGCTGGGAAGAGAGGCTGTTATTTCCTAAATGTGAAAACTCATTATATGTAACTTTCTTTTTTTGCATGAATCATGATGTGGAGTGCATGAGAACATGGAAATTAAAATGTAGCTCTCTTTGACAACATGGTCACTTATGAACAAGTACCGTGTTGCACAACGCAGGAGCAACACAACCAATGCCGTGATAGCAGAAAGGCGCAAACTGCCGAGTCAGCATTCACAGCGCTGATGATTTGGCTGTAAACAGTACGACAAGTGCAACATGCATGACTTTCACACCAACCGCTGCGTAGCGCATAACAAAACTTTCAAGCGCATGCAGAGGCTGCATGATACTTCAAATTCAGTCTGAGGGTCGTCTGCAGCGGTGAATGCCAGTGCTTTTTGACGTGGTGCTGATTAGAAACCGATTAGGCTATTATTTGCTTTCGTAGACTCTGCGACACGGCGGTTAATTGAATGAATGAATTGTGTTTTTTCCTGGTATCATTTTGAAACCGCTTGTGCACAGGACTGTATAGCACGATGCCGTGTTCCTAATGAAGTGGCCAGCGAGGGCCTGAGGCTGACAGTTATTGGGTTTTCTTTGACATTTGAGATGCAAACAGTGAAATCACAGAGGAAAAGCTTTCACAAAAACAGCAGCAGAGCTCCACACTATCAGATATCCTTTCTGTGCAGTCGCCAGGCACAGATAGCATCTAAATGACAGATACCAGAGTTAATGTCACACCCCGGGCACAACATTACCAGAAATTGGCAGGTGTGACGACTCAATGTTGGCTTCTTTTGGAGGTTTTTTTTTCTCTCCACACACACACACACACACACACACACACAAACACACACGCTCCCTTTTACGCTTGAATGGGAGGAATCCTTATCTGCAGCATAACAGGTACATTGAAGTTGATTTTCTGCTGTGGAAAAGGCAGCTGAAGGCTCCGAGACGACGGCGCTGCACCGAGTGAGCACAATGCAAACGCTGTCACGTCCTGCTAATTTGCTGTTCAACCCAAATATTCTGGGACATCACACCTCCAGTGTTGCACAACAACCCAGAATTGAAACTTCCACCAAGCATGACATGGCGCAAAGCGCACTGGATCAGCTCCAGTGGGCTTTGCTTTTTCTTTGGCTTTTATCTGATGCCGTCTCAAAAGGGTGCCAGCGCTGGCAAAGAGGGGGAAAAAGTGACGAACCGGATAGAACTGGAAATGGAAGTTATTTTGAGGCAGCATATGCGGTACAGGAGCAAATCTGAGAGTAATACATAAAACTGATCAGGAGTGATATTTAAAAATCCTCCAAAGCCTCCTGCTTGCTTGACCTTTACGCTCTGTTCTGGTTTCTGATCAACATTCGCAATAAAAGTCAGCGTCGGAATTATTCGATTTGATTCAGCTCCAGAACCCTAACACTAATCAACGATTACGTAAGACGAGCCATCCACACATGGAATGGGAACGCTGATGTACAACTTATTTAAACGTCTCACAGCAACTATTTGCGTTCAAGGACCACCAAACCAAGTGGGAAATCTCCACACTCCATATGGCAGACAAAAAAACATTATCAGTGAAGCATAAAGATATAAACATGTAGAAATCGTGTGTTTTTTTGTAGACAGTGGTACATGTATGCTGTACATCCGAGGTTCCCAAAGTGGGGTACGCAAATTGCCATGGGGGTACGTGAATAAAAATTGTAAACAGTTAGCGCCTAAAACTCTCAATTCCAAGTGTGCCTGAACGCCTCACGGCGCAATGAGAACGGAGCAGCAAGGAGACGGAGCGTGAAGCTGTCCATTGCTCTTTGTGCATCACGTTTGATGATTATTTTGTGTATAAAGAGTGTTTCGCTATATTCGGTTTTCCCAAAAAATAATGAATAAACGATGGCTGTTTCGTGCTTGACGATGGCCTGTTATTATTCCAGAAATAGTGAAGTATTGTGGTGACTAGGCATCAGTCATGTTATGAGACTTTCACACTGCATGGAGACTGGCTACCGAGCCAGCTTAACCGAGCCAACGTGCCATGGCGGAGACGTACACGTCTCATTCCGTGTGGAAGTGGTACGTTTTTGGCTCGTTTGTCCTCCCTCACCACTCCGTTTGAAATACTTTCTTAAGTTTAGAATAAGTAAATTGGAGAGGCTAACTAGCTAGCTCGCTAGCATGCTATGCTAGCGGCGGCTGTCTGTTATGTGCCTGTCAGTGTGACGTAAACAAAGAATAATAGGAATGTAACAGTGACTATAGGGGTGTTATTTCATGTCTACAGGGCACTAATAATCTTAAAAAAAACGCATTTAGAAAGTCATAAACAGGTTTTCTGTGGTCTAACTGTAAAAATATTCCATTTACTTATTGCAGAAATTCACTTATCGCGGTCAGGTCTGGCACCAATTAACCGCCATAAACAGGGACGACTGCACGGCCAAAAAGCTCCCCTGTCATCACTGCTTTTTAGATTTGACGTGGCAGCTTTACAGATGCCACTTGTGCATTCGGGGGGGTTTATTCATACTTTCCTATTATTTAGGTTTTTCCACCAAAAAAATAAATACGGTCTGTAAGCGCTGTATTTAGCAGAAATGGAATCATTCGTTGGAAGGCCATACAGCACATTAGAGATACTTAATAGACGTAAAGACCAGCACAGGCAGGCCGTCATCACCAAACAGTGATGCAAGTTCTTCCACGTCAATGAAGCGGTCTGCCAATTAGCATACAATCTGACATTTCCAAACACACAAATGTGCTAGCTGCCAGTTAGGCACGCACACGTTCCCGTCCTGAATTGTAAAGCGGCACCTCGGAGACACGGAGTCCAGGGACCACGACCCCACTAAACACATTTACACAATTATTTCATCACACACCCTTAAAATGGTCAGAACTTTTCCTCTTGGGCTATTTCATGATTGGACATGCAAGTTAACCACATGCTCCAATGAATGCTGGCTGCTGCTGCGGCATTATGACCCCCTTGCATGTAATTAGCCCTAATTAATGGCACGACTTCAAAGTTGCCTAAATGCACCTCCTGTCCCTCCTGTCGCATCACACTTTGTTCTAACGACACGCCGCGCACTTCCACGCCTATGTTCTAGTTCTGGACTGCTCGGAAAGGGGATCTGTGCCCATGATGAAGATCTCTCAGGATGCCAGCAACGCTGCAGAAATGGATAGAGTCAGCAAAAATGACCGGAGCGGCGGCCTCTAAATGAGGTCAGCCATGATATTGCATCACTGCCGGGCCCGCGTGACAATCACAACCAAACAAACCCAGACCCAAGTGAACCCATATTATGATTTAAGGCACACTCGCACTGCTCTACAGCACGTTTGATTACTCAACGTTGTACTGCTACTGCAATTTTCCTGACTTTGAGCCCTTCTGTTCAATTTCTAACATGCGAGACCATCGCTTGTATGTTCGGTTCTGCATGTGCCCGTTTGTGGCTTTGATGCTGTGGACCGTTTCAAGCAAAGTGGCACCTCAGTTTTCATCATGAATTCATTCCAGAAGGTCAAGCAAAAACCGAAACGTACAAAAACCAAAGCGACTTTTCCCTTTGGAAATAATGTGAATCCGAGTTGCCTGATCCAGACACCCAAAAATATTAACAAAAAAATAAATATTTGACCTAATTTTTACCTTTATAGAACACTTCTTGGCAAAGATGGCGAGTAGCACAGCGGGAGGAGAAGAGGGGACGACGTTTTCATACTTTGCGATGATGTAATTGCTGGCACTCGCAACTTTCTTGACGGGTTGTTTAGCGGTCGCACTAAATAAACAAAATGAACAGCGAGACAGAAACGCATTGGTCGCTTTGTTCGGGAACGCCATTCCGTGGAATGATACAGCTCGGGGCAAATAATCTGTGTTAAGCGCAAAATACGAAAACCAGGGAAAAAATATTGGCAAACCGAATCATGCGAAAACTGACTGCGCTTCTGCTTATTTCTGTTATGCCAGGTGGCTGTTATCACTAATAACCTGTGGGAGGACCCGGTTGAGTCAATCAGCCATTAGATTAGACCCCCACCGAGCTCCGAGTAGCATTGATAGTGTGGCGAGGGGGAAGGGGGCGGGAAAGGCAGCATTAATGCCGGCGTGCGGCAGCAGTGGTGGTGGGCTTCCCCCCTTCGGCTTCCAACTGTCACGACTGTCAATAATTGCTTCAGTTGTTGCTCTTTGCCCGCCTCTCCTCCAAGCACGCTCACTTGCTTTGGGTCACTGAAATTACATCCGCTTGAAAAAGTAGGCTGCGGCCAGTCCGTGTGAGCCTCACTGCCACAAATATAATTCTCTTATCCACAAAATGTGACGGTGGTAGCAAAGTAAAGAGTCACTGCATCGCATGCACATTGGAGCTACGTGACAAGGCAAACACTGTGCAGCTGGCTTGGGTTACTTGCTAAAGCCATGCATTCACCAACAAAAACTTGTTTGGACGCCAACCTGACAAAAGTCACCCGAAATCACAGCAAGGTCCAGTAAGGAGTTAACGAAAAGGTTTCTACATAATTACATAAAACAATGACATCGCCAAATGAGAGCTAGAAAATGCTCATTTTATGGGACTCGCTTCGATTCCGTGCCAAATCTGCACATTTGCAGTAAAAGCATGACAACTACCACACAAACTTGACCGAATTCAACCCACAAATCCTTTAGGCAAAGCATCAACCGGGGGTGGGGGGGTCTTGATGATAAAATAACAAATAAACCAATAACATAGCCAAATGGGAACTTGAAAACACTAATATTACACAGCCAGCTTCAATGTTTTGCATTTATCGGCAAAAACGTGACAATTATAACACAAATTTGACCTAGTCCAACCTGAAGTTTAAAAAAACCCAACACACACACACAAAAACAGTCAAAAACAGGTGCTTTTGTTTCTGTTTGGCAAAGCTAACATTGTGTGACTAGCATCCATTACTTGCACTTATCAGCAAAAACATACCAATTTGAAGACTGCCTTGACCCAATTCAACGAATCAGCACTTGTTCGGTTTAGAAAGAACCCAAATACTCTATAGTGAAGCTTTGCCCCGATTCCTTGCATTTATCAGCAAAAACATGAGAATTTGTCGATCAATTTGACCTAATTTTACCCAAATCACAACAATATTGAGTAAAGCACACAGACGCCTACATACAGTAAATAACAAATATAGATCCGATATAACAATGTTACCCTTTTTCTTGTTTTTACATTGTTCCACGAACAGTAGTTAACTTCTTTTTACACTTGTGTGGGACCAAGCAGCATTATTTTATTATTATATTTGCATCATTTCTTATTGGCGAAATTGGTCAAACTGCAATAAAATTTAAAAGTATGACCAGCAAAAAGCTTGCCTCGATTACGATTACAAAAACATGACAAATTGTAGAAAAATGTGACCTAATTTTACCCAAATAACAACACTATTGTGTAAAGCACACAAAGAAATGACTACATACATTTTAACAAATAAAACAACACGTTGTTCATTTCCGCCATTTTGTTTCCCTTTAACAAGTTAGCTTCTCTAACTTGCTCCAGTTGCCGTCCAAAATCATCCAGTGAAGACTCTGAATTGACATAATTTAACCCTACATCGCAAAAACGCAGACAAAAAAAATAGTTCCCGATAAAAAGGAAAAATGTGTTATTTCTCTTGGTTCACCGTCGTAATAAAAGTTAGTAATTTAGCTGACTAATTGCACGCGCAACTCCTCTTCCGGATTTGGCACCCACCTGCGTTGCGGAGCTTCTTGTTGCGGTAGACGGAGAAGATGACCAGCAGGTTGCCCAGGATATCAACCACGATGGTGAAGATGAGGAAGCAGCCCAAAGTTGTGGTGACCCACGCTGGGCGGCTCAGAGCGGCGGCGGCGGCGGTGTCAGTGTCGTCGGGGTCCGGCGCGGTGCTGTTCAGCTCAGACCCATTTGTGACCATTGTACAGGAATGGCACCGCGCGCCCGCCGAACTTTTCTCTCAAAGTGTGGCCGGGCAGGGTGCGCTAGAGGCGGGATCCCGCGAGCGCCGGGGGTTGGTAGCCTGGCGCGGCTCCCCTCCTCATCCTCCAGCTTTTTTGGCTGCGTGGACTTTTTCTTCTGGGCGCCACCATCACCTCCCCCTCTCCTCCTCCGTCACTCTCTCTTCCCCACGCTGCGTGTCTCTCTTCCACGGCGTCCACGCATGTTGTTGTGTGACAACTTCCAAGCGGTGGCAACGGGCGGTGGCGCGCTTTCAAGCCGGGAGCACGCTGCGCTCTTTGAGGAGCGACGAGCACTGACACCTGGAGGCCGGGTGGAGTAATTGCAAGCCCCCCCCACACACACACATACACGCGCACGCACACACATTCGTTGTACTTTTTTCATTCATTCATTCATATGTGTTCATTCATGCGGCTTTATGTCAGGCAGCCATTCATCCTTACATAGCGCCGTCATTCATGTTTTTGTCTCTTTCATGAAAATGCTGGCAGCCATTAAACAGCAAGCGCGTCTCTCTGTGTCCTACATGAATACAACCTCTTCATGTTCTCGTTCTCTTTAACACTTGTTTGTTTAACCCGCAGGAAGCACTGCGGAACATCAAGTCTGATTGATAAACAGTTTTCTCATTTGGAAATTCTGGAAATAATCTGTTGCAGGGTCAAGCTGAGGCCATCATTAAAAATAATTTTAAAAACAGCGACCACAGACCAAAGTGCTTAACAGGAGTAAAATAAGTAAACAATAAAAGATGGAAAACAGACATAAAAATAACGAAAGGAAGAGCAAGGGATTCAAAATAAATAATTCATCCATCCATTTTCTTGGGGTTCCGGGTCATGGGGGCAGCAGTCTCAGGCTAGACTTCCCTGTATCCTGTGAACCCTGCTGAAGGGGGGCCCCTCTTCAGCAGGGAACACAGAAGTGAACACAGGAGCATTCCCGGGCCAGCTGTGAAACATCTCTCCAGCGTGTCCTAGGTCTACCCCTGGGGTCTGCTACCGGCGGGGAGGAGGAGCCAGGAGGCATCTGGGCATGATATTCGAGCCACCTGATCTGGTTCCTTCTGATGCGAATGGCCAGTGGCTGTACTCTGAGCTCTTCCTGGATGACCAAGCTCCTCACCCTATCTCTGTGGGTGAGTCCAGCCACACTACGGAGGAAACACATTTTGGCTGCTTGTATCTGCGATCTTGTTCTTTTGATCATGACCGTAAATGAAGTCAGGAAAGTAGATCGACCAGTAAATTGATAGCTTTGCCTTCCGGCTCAGCTCTCTCTTCACCACGACGGCCCAGTACAGACACAGCTGTACTCCTGTCGACCTCACGACCTCACGACACTCCAGCCTTCCCTCACTCGTGAACAAGACCCTGAGATACTTGAACTCCTTTGCCGGGCTCTGCCTCACTCCCAACCCAAACGGTGCAATCCACCTTTTTCCTGCTGAGAACCATGGACTCAGATTTGGAGGTACTGAGCCTCATCCCAGAAGTTTCACACTCAGCTGTGAATATCTGCAAATAGCAGATATGAAATCCTGAGGCCCCAAACTGGAATGCTTTGCCTGCGCCTAGAAATTTTGTCCTGAAAAAATACAAACAGCAACAAAGGGCAGCCTTGGCAGAGGTCTACGTTCAATGGGAACAGGCTTGACTTACTGCTGGCAATGCGAACCGGGCTCCTCGTTTCCCAGACTTTCCCAGAAAGGCTGAGGAGTGTCATCCGGTCACCCTTCTTGAAAAGGGGAACAACCACCGTGGTCTGGAAATCGGGTCGCTATCCGGAGGTACTGTTCCCGACTTCCACGCAATGTTGAAGAGACAGTCCCCCAGCATCTGGAGCCTTGAGGAATTCAGGCAAAACTTGTTCACCCTGGAAGCCTTCCCACTGAGGAGTTTTTGACTGCCTCAGACACCTGAGCCACGGTTAATGGCATGTCCTCGTTTGTGTCCTCAGACTCTGCTTCCTCTACAGAAGATATGTCAGTGGGATTGAGGAGGGCCTCGAAGTATTCCTTCTACCGCCTGTCCTCAGTTGAGGTGAGCAGGCCTACGTCCCCACGGTAAACAGTGTGGGCTGGGCACTGCTTGGCACTGCTTCCCCTTTCTGAGGTGACTGATGATTCGCCAGAACCACTTCGAAGTTGACTGAAAATTGTGCTCCATGGCCTCACTGAAATCCCACACCTGAGTTTTTTCCAAGGCCACCTCCGAACCCTCGTGCCGCTTGGCCTGCCGGTACCAGCCAGCTGCTTCAGGAGTTCCACAAGCCATCCATGCTCGGTAAGATAAGAAGCCCCCCCTTTCTCGCCTGCGGCAACTCCAGAGTAGAACAAGGTCCTCCTCTCTCAAATGTTTTGCTCCAGAACCTGAGCTGTGGGTTGAGGTGGGTCCGACGATGTCTGGGGGTGGGATACCGTGTGACTTTTTCGGGCTTATAGTAAAAAACATAAATAAATAAAAAGTACAACCGGTACAGGCAATGTTTTTAAGTCCAGCAAGTGTAAAAAGAGGAAAGGGATGAACCGTTGTCAAGAGACTTCCTGGATGTTTGCACCAGGCTGTGATGGCGTCAATAACCCCTGATCGCCTCAAAGTCCCTTTGCAATAATCAATATCTTTTCACCAGTGGTCTCTTTAACAAATAAGGTCGTCAATATGTTGGCTTTTGTTCAATGACTAATCAAAGGCAGCGCTTCATTGGGCTGGTCATGAATGAGTACATGACATCACACATGACACTTGCTAGATGACAGGGGTGGCCCAAGTGTGCCCCAAGTGTGCCCCAAGTGTGCCCCAAGTGTGCCCCAAGTGTGGCCCAAGTGTTCCCCAAGTGTGGCCCAAGTGTGGCCCAAGTGTGGCCCAAGTGTGCCCCAAGTGTGCCCCAAGTGTTCCCCAAGTGTGGCCCAAGTGTGGCCCGGGGGGCATTTTTGGCCAACAGATTTTTTATTTTTTTTTTTTTACTGGCCCTCGACATATTGTAAAAATAAATAAAAAAAAATCTGAAACTGCCAAAAAACAATGCAGGAAAATGTATTTCATTATTAATTTTATAATAAGCCAGATCTTTTTTTTTCATCCCCCGCCTTTTAACATTTTTTACATTGAAAATAACTAATTTGATGTGAATTTTACGAAATAAAAGAGTAATATCTTTTTATCAAGTGGGCTTTTAAAGGGATTAAATACGAGGACTGAAGTTGACTGAAAGATCTGAGCAAAAAGAGTAGAACAAATATTCGTCTGTTATGTTTTCATAGCAGTTTTTGGGACTTGTTTTTCCCCGAACACCCTCAACGGTTAGAAAGGCACCCCTGAGTAAAATGTGCAGTGTTCCCTCGTTTATCGCGGGGGATAGGTTCCCAAAATAGGCTGCAATCAGTGAAATCCGTGAAGTAGTCAACTTGATGATTATATGTTTTAAGCTGTAAAAGCCCTCACCGTACACTTTATGCACTTTCTCACACATTTTCTCTTTGTTTGAATTTGAATGATCAACCTTAATGATCAACGCAAGAAATTATTACGTCACTCGTGCATATTTCACTCCTGTGACCGTGCCTTTTCGTTCACTGTAGCCTTTTTGTATCCTTGTTGAAACACGTTGCTGCAGACGAACAGGAGATTCATTGACAAGCTAGCAAGCAAGCAAGCTAGCGATGACTCAGGAGACACGGCAGGATGGCACGAAGGAGGTTGATTGACAGTGGTCTACAGCCAATTAGGACGCAGAAAACAATGGGCAGTGCAGACAGACGAGAGAGGGAAGAGATAGACACTCAACTTCCCACAATGCAGTTCTTCTTAAAGAGCCAGGCTCGGGCTGTAACAGCGTTCATAAAAAAAAGAAGCACTAACAAAATCAGCGAAACAGCAAATCAGTGAAAGGTGAACCGTGATAGCGCAAGGGAACAAATAAACAAATATATAAATAAATAATACATTTGACACCAAATATTATACAAGATAATAACAATAATAATCATAATAAATACAATTTCTTCACGAGAGTTAGCTTCTGCCAGCATCCCCGCTTTTGGCTGCTGCCCAACTCACTCTGCAACTAACCCTTTGGCCCCTCCCTTGAGTGGTGAGTGCCCCCCCTCCAATGAGAATGGGCCCATTGGGCCTTTTGTTGTCCGGTAAAGGGAGGAGTGCCATCTCTGGGTTGGGGATGAGCGCTTTTTTTTTTTTTATTTTGCCCATCATCAACAATCTTTACACGAGACATGTAAGAAAACACACGTCTTCCTCTTTTCTGTGCGTTGTAAACATATAAAAACAGCTAAACAGAGGCAGCTACTTCATGCGTGTAATGGGACACACCTATTCCGCCCAGAAGGGCCGCTAGTAAAACACCTCCAACAAGGTTTTCTGGTTTGCTATCCATGCTGAGTCTGCAGGAACGGTACGTTCATGACAACATGGAATACGTACAGAAGCAGAAGCAGTGAAGCTCTCTGCTTCCGTCCGTTGTGGTGAAGAGGGAGCTGGTTGGTCTACGCTGCTACCCCACCTTTGGTCATGAGCTTTGGGTAGTGACCCGCATGGGGGGTATCATCATTCTCAAATCATTCTTCTTCTTTCTGAGCAGTACATTGTTCCTCATGTGTGCGCATGTGCGTTCAAATGTGTCCTCGGAGTATTCCATAATAAATGTATGAAGACTTCTTATGCTGGTAAGGAGAAGAAGCGGCGTAAAAGGACATTGTGCTGGTGTTCAATCATTGCTATTTTTAGGAAAAGACAAAAAGAGGCTTTAGCAGCATCAGCGGGACGTGCTGAGTGACGCCACTGGAAGCTAAATGGACTTTGGTGAAGATTGAACTCCAAGCAGACGCACGATGGCCTCGCATTAGGAAGATGGTGACGTCGTTATCAAAATAAAAGCACTTTTGAAGGGGCAGTAAGTTGTCTGCGTTTCACATTCCAATAAGTCAGGGTAGTCCGCATCGCCACTTTACGCCGTCGTTAAATCACTTCTACGCTTTCTAAAAGCATTCATTTGCACAGGAAGTGTGTGTGTGTGTTTAAGGGTGAAAGGTCAGTGTGACGAGTGTAGGAGGCAGGCGTGCGTGGAGGAGGCCACAAGGACGGTCCTCCATCCTCGCTCGCTCACTTGTCTCCTCCTAACTCCGCCCCCTCAGCTCAGAATCAGTCACCATGACAACAGCAGAGCTCCGCCCCAGCAATGAGATGGCGAGCCAGGATTATTGAGGTCACTGATCATTGTGTGTGTGTGTGTGTGTGTGTGTGTGTGTGTGTGATGCATTGCTACACACCAACATGGGTGAGGACACCTTTTGCCTTTTTTTTTTTTTTTTTTTTTTTTTTACAATCATTGGAATTATGGAAAGATTTTTTTTTTTTTTTTTTTTTTTTTTTACAAAATTCCAACATAGTTGTTTGTTTTAGATTGACTTTATTGACTTATTTTTGCAGGTTTTTTTTTTTTACATAACTCACATAAAACCAAGCAATTAGATAAGTTCAATTATGATATAATAACAAATATTGAAATTAAACATCAGTATAATCATTCCAATTTTATATTAGCATTATAATTATATACAATATCAGTCATTATTTTTAGATTGTATTATTATATATATATACAATATATATAAAATCTAATTTTGTCTGAATATGAATCAAATTTCAGATTTGCAGTTTTTCTTGGGGACAACAGTCATAATTGTTGATATTATTTATGATGATTTCTAATTAGTAGCAGCATTGTTATGTTCATGTATATACAGTATATTTTTATTTCCATTATTTTGTCAAATTGATGTCAATTTCAGCTCATTTGATTAAATACTAATATCGGTTGTATTGTCGCAAGTCTTTGTTGCTTTCACAGCATTTTATTTTGGAGAACTGCTGTGAGTATTAACAACACGTACCCCCATTATTGTACGCCAACATTACCATGTTCGTTGGCTTGTCTTGTACTGCCATCTAATGGCTAAACGCCCCTACTACACCTTAGCCGCCACTTGATTGGCTTCCTCAAGCGTGATTGATTCGTTTGCTAAAGTGGCGAACATAATAAAGTTCATGAATTCATTACCTTAAAAGCCTAATTGTGTACAACTACAATGTATTCACTCACACGATAAATGAGCGGGAATATAGCGTTGGTGACCTACCTGAGGGCTTTGCTCCAGCACAACTTGCTCCCAATGATTAACTTTTAAACAAATGCACAGCTTCATTACCGCCTTTATAAATAATTCATCTAAGCCTCATGTAAGCGGAAGAAGCCATTAGTGAAGATGTACGCACGCCACCAAATACAGTCTAGTTGTACCTGTATGTGCTGTACACAGTGTTCCCTTATCGAGGTGGACGAAGCAGATTGATTGACAATGGACTGTTGTGGCTAGATTTAGCCGGCTGTTGTCTACTGGGCGTTCCTAATGTGCTCGTGCATGCACGTAAACACACGTCTTCAACATGAGTATACAACACCCTCTACTGGTAGCAGTAGAGAATACAATAACATGAGAAAACAACACCCTCTACTGGTAGCAGTAGAGAATACAATAACATGAGAAAACAACACCCTCTACTGGTAGCAGTAGAGAATACAATAACATGAGAAAACAACACCCTCTACTGGTAGAGGTAGAGAATACAATAACATGAGAAAACAACACCCTCTACTGGTAGCAGTAGAGAATACAATAACATGAGTATACAACACCCTCTACTGGTAGCAGTAGAGAATACAATAACAGACACACACCAGAGCACTGACGCATCAGGGACGCAGAACAAAATGTGCCTTCAAACGCAGTTAAAAAAAAAAAAAAAAAAAAAAAAAAAAAACTTAAAATAATCAGTGAAAGGTGAACCGCGATGAAGCGAGGGAACACTGTACATATTAAATTAAGAAAAAACGTGAAAATGACCACAAAAAAACAAAAATATATAATAGAACTGGAGAAATTGACTCAACCCCTCTCAAAAAGGACTAATAAAAAGAAAAACAAAAGAAATTCCCGTTTGTTTCGCAAAATATGATTAAAACAAAAAAGCCCTAAAGAAAGTGTGTCTGCACTGTTATCACCAAAGAAATGTCAACTATAGTGGCTAAGCAACGGGTGGCACTACCAGCTGTAACTGAATGTCTGTTTTAGTCATTTCGGGAAAAATGGCCGTCCAATGGCACTTGAAAATGACAACAAAATAGTAAGAAAAAAAAACTCCTATTAGTGCATTCATGAAAACATATTTGAACTGTACAAATATCGCAATTTCATTCACAATCTATTAATCTTTGTAATAAATATAAATTAAAATATTCTTGTAATATGAAAAATAGTAAAAACAAATTGGAAAAAAAACCTATAATTATGTTATATATATTTAAGAAATAACGTTTACGTAAAAAGCACAAAAAACATATTCAAGAAAATCATTCAAATGTTGAGTGAGAAGGAATTCAGACTTACTTTCAGAAACGATCATTTGTGTCGTTCAAAATTCAAATACTTTGAAATCATAATTGTTTTTATTTTATTGATAGAAAATGCGGAAAACGTCTTTGGGTCGGATTCAGGAAGACAAGCGATGCATCGAAGTGAAGTGACTTCCACAAATAATTAGGATAGTAATTAGTTGTGATATTTCATAAAAGTATAAATGATATATATATATATATATATATATATATATATATATATATCATCCATGAATAAATCCAAATCCCAAAAGAAAGACGTACACAGAGAATCTGTCATTTTTTTAGGAATAATTTATTGCCAGTAGGAAAGCGTGAGCTTGCGGCAGTATTCAATAAAAACCTCAACAAGACACAAACGAACAAACACGGACACATGAGAACATCTCCGTATCCATGACGACTATAAATATCATCATCATCATCATCATCATCATCATCATCATCATCGGGTCCCATTTTCTTGGTGGAAAAACAAAGAAGCCAAAATGTACAAACAATTGAAAGAAAACAAGAATGCAGTCGTTCACTGAAGACCCTTTTTTTTGTTAAATGCGCAAGAGACCAAAGAGTCTTTTATTGATTTTTTTCAACATTTTCTCTGTTTTTTTGTGTTTTTCATGTATTTGCACAGTAAGGCGGGTGATGTCACACAAAATAAAAGAATATCTACAAAAGCTAACTTCCAAATCAAAACTGTACATTGACATTTACACTGAAAATGTAGAAAAAGGTGTCGTCCACTTCCTGTGTGGTGACCGCCGGCTCCTTCCCCTCCCAGTCGGCGTTGGACTCCCGTGCGTGTGTGTGGGATGGTGTGGGCGGGGCTAAGACGAAAGGAGGATGCGTTCAGGCGGCTTCAGGCACTTTGCGTTTGGATCCAGTGTCAGACTTCAGTGTGCTGCTGGGAGCCCAGCGCCGGGATGGACAGCCGCTCAAAATGGCCGTCGTCGCCGCTCTCGTAGTCGCTGATGATGGCCTCCGACTCCTCGCAGCACGCCGACATGTCCGAGCAGGAGGCGGTGGACGCGTACAGCGACACCGACAGCTCGTCCAGGGCGCAGGACTCAAAGTCCCGGCCGCAACCCAACGGGAAGCCTCCCCGGTAGCCGGCGGTGGCCATGGTGGACGAGGCGGGGCCGGAGGCGGCGCTCTGAGCCTCGGCGTTGGCTGCGTCGCTCGGGTACGAGTGCTGCGGCAGGTACTGGTTGAGGGTGTACAGCTGAGGCAGGGCGGGGCGCGGGCGGACCCCTTCGGCGGACGGCCGCAGCGTGTCGCCGTACTCGGGCGGAGGGGGCGGCGGCAGGTCGTCGCCGGAAGGGAAGTCCTCCGGTGGCGGCGGGAAGTCGCTCTCGATGTCGTAGCCGCCCGGGTAGTAGTCGGTGTCGATGGCGCTGGGGTCGCTGTACAAAGTGGCGGGCGGCGACTCCACCACCTCGTACTGCGGGAACTCCTTGATGCCGGGCAGCTGGACACTTGGCATCCAATCAGACGTGTCCCAGTGGTAGCCTGGTCCCGAAAGGGGAGGAGCATAAGTGTTAGCCTCTTCAAGCCACCGCAAAGTGTCTTTGACGTTAACGTTAACAAGCATGCAACACAACTTCTTTGTGAATAAACGACAAAAAACACTCGATGTCTGGCGACGTCTACTAAATAACAAACAACAAAAAAAACACGTTTCCACCTAGCGTTACCTTTTTTTTTGCGTTTCTAATCGCCAAAAGTTTCAAAATATAACCGAAATAATCGGATACGCACCGACACGGCCTTTAGTTTACCCACCGGCGGGATCTTAAGGATAAATTTGTCGTTTACGTTATGAGACACTGCGATGTTGCTAGCTAGGTAGCTAGAAATAACAATAACAATAAATATTCTTCGGAAAGATGACAATTCTGTTTGTTGGGGTTTTTTCCATCAACTCTTGCAAAAATAGGCGGCACCCTGACAGTTACGCAGGCGACACATAACTATAAACTAGGTGGGAAGGATTCCTTTTTTCCCCCGATTTCATCAGCAAAAGTTTAAAAACATAACCTACATAATTGATTCACACTCTTCCGCTAACAGGTGCAACTTCAAATGTGTTGTTTATGCATGCAAGTATCGCTATAAATGATAATATAAAAGATATTCTTCCGCTAATCCCGAGCTCAAACCCTAAACCTCGAACCCGAACCCCAAACCCAACCCTGACCCTAACTCCTAACCCTAACGCCTACCCCCCAAGCCCCAACCCAAACTAAATAACCCATATGTCGCAACTAAGGACACTTTGGTTAAGTCATGGTAGCTAATGAGTGGCCTTTTCGATATTAAAGATAACATTGCGTTCTTCTACTTTCTTTGTCATTACTTTCTCTGTCGTTAGAAATAATCGTGATAAATCTTGGATAAGATGATTTCAATCAGTTGGCGGGTTTTGTTTTTTTTCCGTTTTTTACGCTTTGTCAAAACACGCAACGCTTAAGAGAAAACCAACATCGTTGTAGTCGTACTGACGCCTTTCTCGTCGGCGTAAAAGCTGCAGTGTTCTGATGGCTAAAGGGCGCCGCTAGCCACATTGCTATACGTTCATTCGTCTGGACAGAACTGAAAGCGGATTACAACACCGATTTTTTTCTTTGCTTACAAATTATGTGTTCTAATTCCTGGACGAATAATTTGCCAGCTAATGCGGCCAGAGGGGGTATGGGGGGGTCAACCGTTCCAGCATACGAACCGTAGCGCTCGGTGGAAACATGGCGGAACAACAGAACAACCTCCAGTTAGTCAGCCAACAAAGTACAACATCAAACCATGCGTGGGGGATGTAGCCAATCATCTTCACCGCACGTTGGCGGGGAGTTCTCAGCTGGGTCAGCGTTAGCTTGGAGCTTTGGGGTTAGTTAGCGGCTAAGGGGGAGGGTGGGGCGGCACACCAGGCAAAGGAAGACCAGAGAAAAGTCACCTCTTGGGTTCTTGAGATCATGAGCCAAAAAAGACTCTTGAAATGAGGCGGGCGAGGAGCAAGACAAGGAGAAAGAGAGAAAACACGTTAAAAACCCAGAGAGGAGAGAATGATGCTAACAAGGTAAGAACGGGCCGGAAGGCGACGCAAACAAAAACATGGAAAAGCGTTCTACAGGTTTGGTGCCATTTTCTTACACACGGTCCGCTTGTTTGCTAGCGAGCTAACAGTGTAAGACAATGGCACCTCGACGAGACGCACAACAACAGCAACAACAACAACAAAAGTACCTTCTCCTTCCACCGTGCCAACTATGGGTTGGCAAAGTGGACGACAGTCACTATGGAGGCTTGCCAGGGATGAGAGTGGATGGAAAAGACGCAGCATTAGCATAAACGCTTCCAAAACGGGTGAAAAGAACAGACGCTGACGACAACACGCTAATGCTAACAAAGAATACTCGAGCTGCTGAAGACAAATGCTACAAGACGACAGGGCATGAAGACTTCAGGGGGGCATAAAAATGGATAGTTGGTGTTTTTTGGTGAATTCTGCCAATGGTGATCGTGTGGATGGCAGTGGCGGAGCGCAGTACACGGCAGCAACCAACAGAGGGCGTGCTGATTTGCTTGCAAGCAGCTTGCTGGCTAAAGAAGTGTAGTTCTGCAACGTGTTTGCATTGGAATTCATCATCTTTAAAATAATAGTAACAAAGAACGAATGAATAATAATTAGACGATATTACATTCAAAATGTACGTTTTGGGGTTTTGGTCAACAGAGCGTGGAGACGATATGCCATATTTGAAAATAATGCCTAATTCATCTATTATTTTATACGCTTCAATAAAAGAATAACTTTACCGAGGACAGTAAAACAATTTGACTCATTTGAATGAAAAAAGATGCATTGATTAAACCATCATTTGCTGACACATTTTGCAGAGTTAGACTTTTATTTTTTAAAATCAGATTTTGTTGAAATTGTGTGTTCATATTTGCTTGAACGTTTGTTTCAATCATTACGTATTATTTTCATGATTATTTCTGTCACGTCTGTTATCTGCAGCTCCTTTCACCGCTGATAACGCTGATGACGCTGATAATAATAAACTAATAAGGGTAGTTCATGTCCCCTGCAGTCCAAAGCCCGTCCATCACGAGCCCAATAAGGCACACCAGGAGACACCAGGACAGGACAGGTGTGGGAATACATCAGCATCCAGGACGTTCCCTGGAACCAGGCGGGGTGAGGGAGGGAAGGAGGCGTGGCCACTGATAACGAATGATGCGATGGATGACGTGGAAGTGCACAGCTTGATGACATCAATACAAGAGCTGGATCAAAACCACGCAGCTTTTAATGGAGGGGGCAGTGCTCGCTCGGAGAGTTTGTTGGCTTCTTCATGGCAAAATAAACATCAAAACATCAGAACGGTCGCCCTGGTATCAGCCCTGGTATCAGCCCTGGTATCAGCATGCAACCAACCAACGCTGGTCCCCTGATAGCTAAAAAGTGAGTTTTGTCGTCTTTCTAAAAAGGCTGACTTTGAAATGGAGCTCTTGTATTGGCTGTCATTAGCTTGCGCGTGGTCGTCCCGTGACACGGCTGGGAGGACAGAACCAGAACATGTGCTGGTACCATTGTGACACCTTCCTCGGGGTTGGCTTTCAAAGAAAGACAAAGGGCATGCTTCAATAAGACAACCCCCCCGCATGCAAGAACAAACACGGCCAAAGTCCAGCAAAAACTGGATGGGGTGGGGGTGGGGGTGGGGGGTTGTCATCATCATCATCATCATCATGCTTTTGTTTTGTCTTCCAAACATCCCAGGACGATTCCGTCTGAAGCCACGCGGGACTTACACGGCTGGAGCCCATTTGTGTTTAAAAGCGAGTTCTGGACCTGTGGACCGATTTGATCCATATGGGAGCTGAGCCCCGCCCCCGCAGCCACATTGGGGGGTTGGGGGGAAAGGGAGAAAACAGAGAAAAAGAGCATGTGACCCAGAGAGACGCCACTGTCGGGCTGTGGCCGTCGTGAGCGTGCAGAGGCAGCAGGTTAGCAACACAAAGTAACACGAAAGACAAGCTGGGCTGTCATTTATCTTCTTAGCTGGGGGGGCACTTTTCCACTAAGGGACGCATACTGACATCAGAAGATGTGGGAGCCGTGTTCCTTTTTTAATTTTTTTTTTTAAAACCAACCCAAACAAAATATTTCATATAATATTTACACATAGAAAATCTCATATATAAAATATATAAAATATAAATATATAAAATATATATATATATATATATAAATATATATAAAATATAAATATATAAAATATATAGTATATAAAATATGAATATATAAAATATATAAATATATAAAATATTATATATATATATATATATATATATATATATATATATATATATATAAAATATATAAAATATAAATATATAAAATATATAGTATATAAAATATGAATATATAAAATATATAAATATATAAAATATAAATATATAATATATAAATATATAAAATGTATAAATATATAAAATATATTTATTCTTCCTATCAGTGACAAAGTGTATGATTATTATTACGATTATGATTATTATTACGATTATTATTTGTTATTTATAGTTTGATCATTTTGTCTTCAAATGTACTGTTAGCACTTTAGCTCACATAGCTATGCTAGCGTTGCTAACATTTGCGTCCCACCATGTGACTGTATCGGACCTTCAGTAGAAGTACTGCTAAGGTAGTACTGATGTACCGTTGTCGTCGCAGGACTCGGACTGGAAGGAGCTGAGCGACTGGACCTCGGACATGCTGCCCCGGGTGTTGTACGGGTGACTCGCCATCTCCTCCACCGGCTTCTTCGTCACGCAGTCCAGGTCCACCACCTTAGCTGTGACAGCAACGCAACACATCGTTGTGCTTGACAGAAATACCACACGCATTTCAACAAAAGTCATCCGTTCCATCGTCGCGGCTGCTTATGAAGTAACTACGATCACAAAGTGACTTGTTTGAGGCTTTGCTTCGCGTCCTGAACTCCACTACAGAATGCGTTGTTTTCAACCATCACTTCATGATGAATTGGAACGCTGAAAGCTTTTGAACGTGTTGCCTTGACTGTGGCTGCATTGTATGTTGCCCGATACAGCAGACATAATCACAGAATGTAAGACATATAAGACACAAGTCAGACTCATGCTCATGGAAGTGACGTCAGGGATTCAGAGATCAGTTTTAGCTGCAGTCCGTCTTTCTATGATGATGATGACTGATATTATGATGCTGTTAGTGTGCCTGCTGTGAGATGAATACTAATCAAAGCCTGTTGATCGTCTGGCGTGTGTTACTAGCGACACCTAGTGGCCAGCGTAAACTACAGTTCATCAATGTCTTGCACTGCATTAAACTCTAGTTGTGTTTTAGTTCATTCAGAACATGTTGATGCTTGGAAATGCATTTTCTTCATGTATTAATGAATTCATTGTTGAAAAACCACGATGGCGCAAGGGACGACTAAGTGACATTAAATGAAGTGAGGATTCCAGCGGGTTTTGCAGAGCGCAGTGAGCTTTCACGTCATTCCCACGTACGGGGTTGAAAAACAGCGCCACCGTGTGGTGTGTTTGTCGGACAAATCTAAGACAGAATCAGAGCTAAAAAGTGACATAATCAGCGTAATCCCGCCTCACCGTCATAGTCGTAATCCCAGTTGGGTTTCTGGATGGAATCGCTGTCGGACACGGAGTTGGACGGCGGCGGAGGCGGCAGGTTGGGCGCCACGCTGCACACCGCCACGGTCTTGCGGTGTCCGTGCACCGAGTCCGGGTTGAAGGTGGTGAACTCCGGGTGCTCCGGTATGGCCGAGCCCTCGAAGGAGTTCCGGTCCAAGTTGTTGCGGGAGTCGCTGGGAATGCTGGGCGTGTACGAGATGGGCCGCACGGGCACCTGAGGCGGGATGTCCGAGTAGACGTTCTTGTTGAACTTGGCGTCAAAGTACGGTCTCTGCAGGAAGGAGTGAGGCAAGTTGGAGCTCCCGGGCCGCTTGTCGTCGTCGTCGTCCGCCTTGGACTTGCCCCGGCACGCCCTCTTGCGGATGATGATGAAGAAGAGCACCAGGATGAAGATGCTGGACACGAAGATGACGATGCCGACCACCTCCTCCAGGCCGATGTTCCAGGAAGTGGAGACCAACTCGTTGCGGATCTCGGCGCGCAGCTCGCACGCTGGGCCGCTGAAGCCCAGCGAGCAGTTGCACTTGAACGAGCCGTACGTGTTCTGGCAACGGCCTCCGTTGGCGCACGGGTTCTTCACGCACTCGTCCACATCGCTCAGGCACCTGGGAAACATCCAACACACGACCCACGAAAGGTTTGGGCTGGTACCACAAAAGATGCTACGTCCTTGCTCGGACTCTTCCTTCGTATGCGGGCATGCGTGCCTTTCACCGCCAAACAGGACGTATTCAACAGTTAATATCACAAGAACCTCAAGGTGACTTACCTGTCTCCTTGGAAACCAGCTTCACATTCGCACACCGGACCATCCAGACTGTCGATACACTTGCCGCTGTTTTTGCACGGGTTGTCTGTGCAATACGGCCCCAGCTGGCACCTGCAGTCCCAATGCAACACTTACGGTTACAGATGCTCGATATCGACTTTTTTACCAGTAGCTCATACACCAATATCCGACAGCACTTCATTACCGATACCGATATCAACCAACAACAATTTTGGACAGCGCTTCATTACAGATACCGATATCAACCAACAACAATACCCAACAGCACTTCATTACCGATACCGATATCAACCAACAACAATTTTGGACAGCGCTTCATTACAGATACCGATATCAACCAACAACAATACCCAACAGCACTTCATTACCGATACCGATATCAACCAACAACAATTTCGGACAGCACTTCATTACTGATACCAATATGAGTCAACAACAATATCAGACCGCTTCAGGACAGATACCGATATCAACCTACAACAATACCCAACAGCACTTCATTACCGATACCGATATCAACCAACAACAATATCCGACAGCACTTCATTACTGATACCGATATCAACCAACAACAATACCGGACAGCGCTTCATTACAGATACCAATATCAGCCAACAACAATTTCGGACAGCGCAAATATCACCCAACATCGATATTAACTGATACTGATAGACCATTATTGTACAGCACTTCAGTACCAATACCAATATCAACCAATACCAATTTAGATATCAAACAGGACTTTATTACTGATAGGGAAATCAGCTGATACCAATATAGTGACATTACAGAGCACTTCATTACCGATGCCGTTATCAACCAATAGATATCAACAACATCGTCCAGCACATTATTACTGACGCCGTTACAGACATAGCGATATCCTCCAGCACTTCATTACCGATACATATATCAACAAATACTAATATGCAGATATCGACCAGCACATCATTACCCATATTGCTCACCAATACAGACATGCAGATATCATCAAGCACTTCACTGCCTATACAAAAAGAGCACATCCATACCAATATCAACCGATACTGATATCAACTCATACCAATTTCCAGTACCAATATTGTACAACACTTCAATACCAATACCAATATTAAAAGATACTGATAAAAACTTATTTACAGATAACGATACAATACGAACAATACCAATTTCGTAGAGCGCTTCACCACCAATACCGATAGTGAAGTGCTGTATGATATCGGTATTGATAACCAATACTGGCATACTAATACTAATATCGGACAGGACTTTATTACCAATATCGATATCAACCAACATTGATATCAACTGATACTGATATACCAATATTGTATAACTGTTCATTAGCTATACCAATATCAAACGATGCAGATTTAGGTATCGAACAGGACTTCATTACTGATATTGACAACAACTGATACTGAACAGCACTTCAATACCGATATCAACTGATACCACTTGAGTGACGTTGCTAAGCACTTCAATACCAATACCAATATCAATATCAACATTATCATCCAGAACTTTGTTATTGATGCAGTTAACAATATCAACCGATACGATATACAGATATCAAATAGGACTTCATCACCGATACCAACCGATCTTGAAAAGCACTGCATTACTGATACCAATATCAACTGATAGCAATACATCAATATTGCATAGCTTGATTACCGATGCAGATATCAAATGATACTGACAAAACATTATCGTTCAGCACGTCATTACCAATCCCTTTAACAACTGATGCCGATGTCGCGATATCCTCCAGCACGTCTTCAACGATACCAATATCAACAGGCACCAACTATCAACCAATGCTGATATGCGGGTATCATCCAGCACCTCACTGCCGATACCAATATTGCACAGCACTTCATTAAGAATAACGATATCAACCAATACTGATATACCAATATCATCTAGCGTTTCATTACTGATACTAGTATTAACCAATACAGCTATACCGATATCATCCAGCACTTCATGACTGATGCCGATACCAACCAATATAGTGATATCTTCCAGCACTTCACTACCAATATCGATGCAAACTTGTTGCCCAGCGCCGTGTGACGGCCCTGCGTTACCTTTGTCCCGAGTACTGTCCTCTGCACTGGCAGTAGAAGTCGTCGCCCCGAGGGACGCAGGTTCCGCCGTACAGGCAAGGGTTGGAGGTGCAGGGACTGATGGCCACCTCGCAGTGGGCGCCCATGAAGGAGGCGGGACATTTGCAGAAGTAGCCTGTGGAGTAGAAAGTACTTATGTACACTCAGCAAGTTTGTTTTTCTAATGTGCTGACCTCCCTCGGCTGAGCTCGCTTGGTCAGTTTTTTTCATGAAAGCCCATCGACACTCCTGCTGACGTGGCGCTTTTGTGTCATTACACTGACGTGCCAATACATTAGGCTCTGCCAGTCAGGATTACGAGCCGTTAAATGTGATGGAGATTGGCAAAGGATGTCGGGTACCTCCATTAGGTCTGCGGGTGCACAACCCCCCATTGGTGCACGGGCTGCTGGAGCAGCTCTCAGCAGGGGCCAGCGCGCATCCCGGCGCCACATCCTCGATGTCCTCCATCACGGCGTGGGCCCGCCGTGCCTTGGTGTTGAGGGGCAGCTCCTGGCCGTTGAGGGCGATGGCCTCCATGCAGCCGCGGAAACCGTTGGTGACGGGCAGGTTGCGTCCGTGGCGGGCGGCAGCGTGCTGGCGGATGTGGCCCCCGAAGTAGACACTGTTGTCCAGGTTGAGCGTGCGCAGGGTACCCGGCGCCGTGCCCGAGGCTGCGTGCACGCGGTCCAGCACCAGCTTGGCGTAGTTACCGTCCACCTCCAGGGAGACCGTGTGCCACTCGCCGTCGTTCACCTGAGCGCTGTGGACCGACACCAGGCCGGGCCCGCTGCCGCAGTCAAACTTGTACTGCAGGCGGCCATTGACGATCTGGTTTAGAGACGGAGAGGACGGTAAATGGCATGTGTGGCACCCCCTATTGGTTGTGCTCAAAATGCTCTGTTAGACGTGCTAGCATACATGTAATACACACATCCTCAAAATTGTATCATCATTACACAAATGCTCAACAACGTCTGGACAACTGTACAGCAAGACACCCACGAAATACCGTTGGGAAGACTGGGGAGCCAGCGGGCCCTCACTCAGGTCTACAGTAGTTCGAGTGACCTCAGACCTCTAAAATGAACAACTTCCCCCATAGAGGGTGCAACTCCTGTTGGTGCAATGCCCAGACGTCCCAATAATTTTGCCTAAACAGTGTGAATAAACCACCTGTCACGACTATTGACTTGATTGGCAGCATGCGTGTTTCATTTACGATATCCTCGCAAGGTTTCCCTAAACTGGACACTTTTCCTATGGAGATTTGCATGTGGGAGCTGATGGACTGGAGTGGAATGTGTGGAAAGCTGCTCTGACTTTCCCTCCCAGCCTGAAAATAACTCATGACTGCTTTTATTTTCAGCTCACCATGTGAACACACTGTGTTTTTCTTAAACGCCATTATGAACCCTGCTAGCACACGCTCCATGTTGTGCTGTGAATCCATGCAAAGGCAGCGTGAACGCACCTCCAGGATGCTGTAGTCGGTGCCCTTGGCGAACATGACGGTGGCGTGGCTGGAGAAGGTGCGCAGCCTCAGCGACAGCTTCATCAGCTCCTTGTTGTCGTTCTCCATCAGGTGGTACTTCACGTAGCCGCTGCCGCTGAACGTCAGCGAGTGGCCATCTGGGACAAAGCACGGCGCACATTCAGAGGCAGTATGATTCGGAATTCAAACTACATTGCCCAAAAAATACAGCAGATCCCCGCTTTGCACGGGCCACCACCAGCAAAGGGCGAAAAAGCAAAGACAACTGATACACCCCTAGCTTGATATTGGCGTCGTCCTCCGATTTCAGATCAACATTTGCAATAAATGGGAGGGTTGCAATCATTAGGTTAGATTGAGCTCCAGAACCCTCCCCCCTTCTCTCCTCAATTGCCATCGCAACACAATCCACGTTTGGGCTCTAAATACGCTTCACACACTTCTTTAACACATTTCAAGTATAAAATGTGCAACTATTCACCGCTAATCCATGATAATGGAAGACACGCACAACTACGGTGCGTTCAAGAACCACCAAACAAAGTGCAAAATCTCATTTTCAATTATTAACGACTTAGCGTGAATGAAATGTGTTTTTTGCAAAAAACACCAGCCCATTTGCGGGGAAAAAAAATGATACAGACGCTTTATCCTGTTATTGTATGAGAATGTGCCTCCATACATTTGACTGGTAGTGAATATATATCATACAAATATAGAAATACAAATATAGAAATATATTTATATATTCAAAACCAAATTAAATGTTGATATATATGCATGGGTTTTTTTTTAATTAAAATATATATATATATATATATATATATATATACATTTTCACCAAAAATCTGCTACTTTGCTGTGCTGTGAATGTTAAATCGCAAATGTGTGGGGATCCATCCAATGTCCGAGCCTCGGTTCCGCGTGATGTTAGCATAAGCAGCGTTTATACTTTTGCGTTTTGCTTACGCATTGTCCCGCAATTTGCCGTGGCAATACGTGATATTTATTTATGGCACGCCTGAAAAGCGTGAAGACTAGTTTGCACGTTGTTTGCGTTCTCTTTACGTATAAATTACACACTCGTCAATAATTGGTGTGCAATAGCATGAAACGACCACTCTCCCCCACGACTTATTTACACCTTGTCAAGTACTGTTTACGTCTAGTGCTACCTACAAGATGTTGAACTCCAGAGAAGAAGTTCAAGCGCTAAAGAAAGGTAAGTCTATATTTTCCTGCAGCTGCAGGTAGAGAATGTGCAAAGAGCAGGAAGGAGGCAATAAGCTAGAAAAAAAAAAAAGAGACACGGGCAAGTGTGGGAGAGGGAATTGCTGACTAGAAGGCTTCGCTTTGGGCATTATGATTAGTTATTAAGAGAAATCACAAAGAAGATCCAAGAGGCTACAAAAATCCCCCCCGACTTGCTCCAAGGGTTGGGTGGAAAAGTTAACCCATTCATGTGAATGAGACAAAAAGGAAGAAATTACCAGAACATTTGGTCTTTTTGCCATCAGGACACACACACGTGTGGACGGCGTCTCTGTGAGGGCCCACCAGACAGTCCATCCCCTCTGGACAGGGGTTGTTGTCACACACGTTGTTCAGGACAGGACACCTGCCACCTGTCGGGAGTCAAGACAGACGGTTTTAGGGACAAGTGTGAAGACTGGAGGATGTTTTGAGACGTCTCGACAGGACAAGGAACAGCAGCGTTGTATTTGTGTGTTTGTCAGCCCGTTTGCTAGTGAGCAGGCTACTTCCTGGTTCATGCAGGCTGCGTAAGACATCTGGATCGTACCATTTTTGATTCATTCCAACAAAAGTTTCCTTTTCCCGCATTTTTATTTGGATTTGCACTGAAATGTCCAAACTGTAAGATGATGTGTGCGTGATGTGGCAGTGCGTGACCTTCACACTGGCAGCTGGCGTCCCTGTGGTGCCGCGGCGTGACGAAGCTGAGGCGAGCCGTGCTGTAGGTGGACATCAACGTCTTGTCCAGCGAGACCACCTCGTCGCAGAAGCGCAGCGGGCAGTCCAAGCCGGCGCACAGCTTCTGGACCACACGCACTATGCGGACCCCCGTCATCTCCTCGATGACAGCCGCCGAGGAGTTCAGCTTACGGAAGACCACCTGAAGACGGACGGACAGATGGAAGACCTTTTAGTTATGTGGAATTTTCATTTTTGGAGAGTTGTAGTTGTATCGCCACTATATTTCACACTGGCAGTATTTTAAAATACATAAACAGCAACATCAAAATATATCTAAATATCTGAAAATGAATCAATTATAGGAATATACTGTATAAAAAAAACATTGAAATATTACTATATCCTATATAAAATATGAAAACAACAATATATACATAAACTTCTTACATACAAACATAAAAATGTACTGAAGAAAAAAAAAGTGTAAAAAACAAATATTTCCCAGTTTAAAATGAGAACATAAAGATTCAAACCGTAATCCAACATGAAAATTATTCAGTTATTTAATGTCATATGTTAATGTCAAACCACAATGTTATCATCGCTATGACTGCTGGTAAAAATAACAACAATAAACACATCAAATACTGTAAATACATAATCCCAACCACATACTAAAGGTACAACTCAAAATAATAATAATGATACAAATGCTGAGAAATAATAAATAATAGAACATATTTATGTATTTATATGTTTCATTATTTATTTTCTATTATTTATTCACAATTTTCAGGTGTGCAAATGTTTCCATTGAACAAAAAGCATCAAAGGTCTAAAAATGGTTTGCTATTGCTTGTTACTTACTGTATTGTTACTCATTTATATCATATACGACCATTACTACAAAAAATTGCAATGTTTTCGAATGCAACCTTTTCCTTTTGCTACTGTTTCTGGGATACAAATAAACAAAGAAATAAATAAAGACAGTCCAAAAACCTGTTGAATTTTGTCCTCTTGGCTTTAAAAAAGGGATTTCTGTGACCTGAGTGAAGTGGAGTTCATCAACAATGCAGCGGGCCTCCACGTGTCAAGAAGGTTACGACAGCGTTTTGTCACGGAAACAGCAAAGTATAAGCACTGATGTTGAAGATTCTCACCTCCTGAGACTGATAAGGACTTCCGGATCTTTCCAGAGCCAGCAGGACGTCCAGATCTCCTTGCTCGGACGGTTGAAGGCTCACCAACTGGACCTCGCTCCTCCTCACCCCGGCGATGTTCCTCAGCGCCCTCTGGAAGTTGCGCCAGTAGTCGCCGATGAACTCCTCGGGGGCGATGCTGGCGAAACGCACGGCGATGGAGTTGTCCAGCGCCTGGCGGACCACCTGGCGGACGTGCACGTTGACGTCGGCGGCGGCGGTGAAGCGGCTATCGGTCACCGTCACGTTGAGCGGGTAGTGGCCCACGTCCAGGGGCCGCAGGGCGATGATTTTGCCGTCGGAGGCGGAAATGGAGAACAAAGCCTCGCCGGAGGAGGACGTGGGAGCCAGGCTGTAGGTCAGCGTGTCGTACACGTCCTGGTCGGTGGCGTGGATCTTACCCAGCACGCCGCCTGCGTACTCGTCTCCCGCTGTGGAGACGAAGACATCCAGGGGGAGGATAGCGGGAGGGTAGACGCTCTCCTCGATGATGCGGACGCTGATGAAAGCGGTGGAAAAGAGTGGAGGCTTGCCGCTGTCTGACACCTGCAAGGAGCAAAGATAAACACTCAGTCTGCACTAACGCACTTGCACACTAGAGGGCACTGCTGCTATTCTACCAGCACAGCAGCAGGAGAAAACCACTGAACCGCTCACACAGATGGTCAGCAGCTCTACTGGGGGGGGGGGAAATGCTGACTCTAACAAGGAGACATCACACCTACGGTATGTCCCGCGTCCAATCTGTCCACTCATTCCGTCCTCCATGATACCACCCACTCAACATTGGAACACAATCACTGGACAACATGTCAACACATCCCAGAAGAAAACAACACATCATTTTAGGCTTTTTAAGGGACCAACTTTCACCCCCAGACAATATTTCAACAGTTAACAAAGCATATTCAGCCGATGCTTGTTATAAATAGAAAAAGACACGAAAATGTAACACAAAAAAGGGGAAAAAAAGTCAGCTTTTGAGAAAAAATGTTTTGGTCCTTTTAGAAATCATGTGACTTCTCAGGTCTCACTGCGGAAGAGAAGCTCGAAATGATGAATAAAAGAGAGTCAAAGCGAGCCATGACGGATTGAGGCTGAGACAAAGAAGACAAACAGGCGAGACACTGACAGTGGGATCAATCGAAGGTGGAACTCACCAGCGCTCTCAGCAGGTAGTGTTCTTTCACTTTCTTACTCAGCGCCCCCACCGACAGCAGAGCCCCCTGCTGGTCGATGCGGAAAGCCTCGCCCGCGTTGCCATCCGCAATGGAGAAGGTGAACGGCGGCCCGTTGTGGGATGCGTCCCGGTCGGAGACGAGGAGCCGGAGGACGCTGGTGCCTTTGGCCTGGTTCTCCTACGGGACGACGACAGACGATTGGAAACAGTCAACAGGCATGATGATGCTTTTGAGGACACTGGGAACCAGGACACACTCTCTCTACTTTAGCATGCTGATGCAACCTTGCCAATGCACACTTCCAGTACATCATGATGCATCACACACAAACTGTCTTACTTCCTGCAATACCGTGAACTACTTACAATTTTCACATACGGAACTAAACTGTGTGTGCATGTGTGTGCATGCGTTACAATTTTCCTACAATGCGTAACCTTCTGCACACTGCACTCCTTCACGCTCTCTCACTTCCTCCTTGCTGTGGAGTGTGTTTTTACATGCAAATGATCCATGCAGAGCTCTTATCAAATGCACGTCTGCCACCTTGTGGCCGTTTTTATGGCTTACAACTGCTCTAAAAGTGACATGTTAGTGCAGTCAGGTCTTCTCTTCATGTCTTTCTCTTTTTGGCTGACGCAAAAAAGGCAGTAAAATGGGGTTACTTTTTGTTCGAATAAAAAAAATAATAAAAAAGGTCATACTTTTTCGAGAAAAAAAGTCATCAAAAAAGCCGAACTTGATATATTTTTTAAAAATGACTTTAGTTGACTTTATTCTTGTAAGATTACAATATTTCACTTGACAAAATAACATTTTATTCCTGTAAGATTAAGAAAAAAAATCTGAAAAAACAACTTCATTCCCATAAGACTTTTTTTTTTTTTACATGACAAAAACACATTAATCATTTTTCTAGAAAAATATTACTTTATTTTTCATAGACTCAATCTTTTTTCTAAAAAAAACAAAGCCACATACAAAAAAAATGTATTCTCATAGGATTAGGACCACCTTTTTCCTTCAAGAAAAAAGATTATTAGGTAAGATTACATTTTTTTTCCTGATTAAAAAAACTACTCACAGAATAGTTAATTAATTGTCGGATGTTTATGACCTTTTTTCTAAAAAATTATTTCAAATACTGTTAAAATTGCAACAATTGTAAGAGTGGTTGGCTTCTTTTTACACGTGAGCCATGAACAAAGAACATGAAGGTTTTAGGATGGCCACAGTTTGACCCTGGAACAGACGATTTCTATTCGCAATATTTAGTTTGTGTGATGGCTGCCTTGGGGCCTTGAATGTCAACCATTGATTTGTTCTACTTAAGATTCAGTCTTTGTCTTCCCGTTACCCCTCCCCCACTTTCTCCCCTTTCCTTCCTTCCTTCCTTGCCCCTACGTTCCCACTCGCTGTCTTGTTGGCATTCCACTCACATGTTCTAGTGTTCTGCCGCTAATCCCTCCTTTCCCGATCCACTGCAACAACCCCCGCCCCCAACTCTTATTTCCTTTCCTGGCCACTTTTAATCAGTGGCTAGCCCCCCCCACCCCGGACACCCATCTGTCTCACCTGGATGATGATGCTGTAGTTGGCCTGGGAGAAGAGGGGCGGGTTGTCGTTGACGTCAGAGATGTCGACGTTGACGATGGCGCTGCTGGAGAGAGGCGGCGTCCCGTTGTCGGAGGCCAGCACCGTCAGCGTGTACCCCGAGGTCTGAGGATGAAAGAGGCGGGATCGTTACGCCGAACTATGGACCCGACAGCGCCCAGCCGGGCCAGGGTCCTCACCTGCTCTCTGTCCAACTGCCGGCCCACTTTCAACTCGCCCCGCAGCGGGTCCATGATGAAGGTGCTGCCGCTGTTGCCGTCCACGATGGTGTAGCGCACGTGGGCGTACGACGGCCCGTCAGCGTCCTCCGCCAACACCTTCAGTCACAATCAATCACATCAGTAAGGACAGATTACAAAACTTTTTTTTTTTTTTTTTTTTACAAATAATAAGAATTACTTCATCTTCATCATATACTTTTCTAAAAATGTAAGTAACACTTCTATTTAAATATAATGAATGAACTTAAATACAACTAAAGAATATTGATACTGTATATGATTATATCATTCAAATATTAGACGGCTATATCGCCATCATAATAAATGATAATAAATAATAATGACTTACGATTTATTTTGAAAAACATCAAAAAACAAGTTGTAATGTACTTTTCTTCGGTTAAAACAAATACTTATTCGCAGTTGACTGACACTTCTAATACATTCTTTAAATACTTCTCAAAATTATTAGCTTCAAATCGACAGTATTCGAATTAGATTATCTGACATACTTTAATTGTTCTTTCTTGTCAGACTGACTAACATTTGTGCACGCCTTGGCGCTGCTGGTGCATGACGACGGGCTTTCACGAGTCAAGCGCCATCTTTAACCAAGCCGTGTGAGGATGAGTGTCAGACAACAAAAGGTGCAGCGAGCGTGAAAAAGCTTTGCTTCTCAATGAGCTTCACCAGCATGAGGATGAGGATTAGCTGCAGGTGCTGCTATGCGATAGCTAACAAAAAGACACAGAGGACGTAAACAACGTCACGCGTCAGACCCCGCACGCCTCACCGTCAACACAGTCCTGCCCGGCTCGGCGTCCTCGCCGACGACGGCCGTGTAGACGTCCTGGCTAAAGACGGGTCTGTTGTCGTTGACGTCCGTCAGGTTGACGTTGACGGTGGCCATGTCGCTGAGAGGCGGGGAGCCGCCGTCCGTGGCCTCGATGGTGATGTAGTACTCGTGGGAGACCTCGTAGTCCAGCCGCTCGATCACGAAGACGTCGCCTGAGGACAACCGATCCAGCGTTGTGTTTTTGTTATCAACAAAGGCCATTTTGCATCTTTTACAGTCAAATATACCGCATGGGTTTCAGTAAAGATGGAAAAAGTTCAATTTTGTAAAAAACTCAAGACTATTTAGATCAGGGGTGTCCAATGTGCGGCCCATGGATGTGTTTTTATTGACCCGCGGCACAAGAACCCCGTTTGACAAGGAAAAAAAAACACCTGCAAAAAGAACCAGCACAAAATCAGCAGTAATTGTAGAAGAATAAAGGCAAAATATCTATTTTCAAAAAAAGTTGTAATCTAATGAGAACAAGTTGTAATTTTACTAAAATAATGCCAAAATATCATGACGAAAAATATCGTAATTTTAGTAGCATAAAGGTGAAATATTAAAGAAAAATGACATGTTTTTAACGTCATAACGTTATGACAAACAAACAAAACAACGAATAAAGTGGTCATTTTTGGAAAATTTGGTTGTGGACAAAGTAATAATGTTCCAAGAATAAAATCTAAATATTATGACAATAAAGTCAAAATCACCAGAAGAAAATTTACAAGAAGAAAGTTGAAAAACAAACAAACAGTCGAAACGGTAAAAACAGCTGTAATTTTATGAGAATAAAGTCAAACTATTATCGGAAAAGAAAATTTACAAATACTTTTTTAAGAAGAAAGTTGAAATATTTCGACTTTTTTTTATGGAAAAATGGGGACAATTCAGTCTTCAATCATCGTAATGGACGAATTTTCGGAATTTCCGTAAACTTGTCTTTAGATACAACACGTATGAGTTTTCGTACAAACGAACGCACGTGTATATTAACCTAACATAAATTTCAAACATACTTTTTTCGCAAACATGAAACGCAATTTAGTGTCAACGAACCCGACCACTTGTTTTCGCCAACACCAAAGACAACTCAAACTTCTTTTTTGCCAACATCTTGAATTCTCAACCAAGACAAGCCACATATTCTTGGAAACGAGAACATGCTGACAGAAAAGCCTAACCAACATGCTTTTGTAAACAATGAACAAAGATTAGCCTTTTTAAACCCGACCTGCGTGTTTTCGTCTAAACTATGACAAGTTAAGTCTTTCATGAAACTACTCTGCATTTTTCTTGTAAGCGTCAAGCAATTCTACCAGCAAATGTCAGATTTCCACAAACTCTTCGTATTAGACAAAACTAGCGTATACAATCCAAGACAAATTGGAGTCTTCGGTAAATCAAACATTCCTTGTTTTTGTAATGTTGGACACAATTCAGTCGTTTTTGTAAAAAAAAGGAAAAAAAAAAAGAAGAAAAACCTCAACAATTGTGAGTCTTTGACAAATCCAATATCCAAAAAACTCAACAATTTTAGGTCTTCAGTGAAACTGTTGCACATTTTTTCCTAAACACCGACGATGATTAAGTCCTCAACACATCTAATGGAGGTTTTTGTAAAAAACAAAGACAATTTCGAGTCTTTGAAGAATCCAACGTCCAAAAAACCCAACAGTTTTATGTCTTCAGTCAAACTACAGTACTGCACATTTTTCCAGAAGTATTTTCGCAAACACCAAAGATGCTTCAGCGTCTTCAATGAACGTTGCATAAATGATTCTAAAGCGACCACTTTTCCACCCACTTCCCGTTACTAACGGATGAGGGGCAACTGGACGGGTAAGCTTACCCGTTCGCGGATCCACACTGAACATGCCGTGCTCGTTGCCGCTGATGATGCTGTAGGTGATCTCCCCGTTAGCCTCGATGTCACGGCTGGCCGCCTGCACCCTGAGGACTTGGGCGCCCACAGCCACGTCCTCGGACACGGTGGCCGTGTACTCCCGATGTTCGAAGACGGGCGGGTTGTCGTTGATGTCCAGGACGGAGATGACCACGTGGCACAGCGAGGAGAGGCGGGGCGAGCCCTGGTCGCTGGCGCGGGCCTTCAGCTGGTACACGGACTGCACCTCGCGGTCCAGAGGGCGCTCCAGGCTTATGATCCCCGTCAGCTCGTCCATGGAGAAGAAGCCATCGGCGGAATCGACCAATGAGTAGACAATGTCGCTGTTGACGCCTGAAAGGGGGAAAAAAAGGACATGACGCTGAAGACTGACCACAGAACGTGCTCATGCACATCGATCGGTTGATTCCTGAACGATTCCGCCTCCACGCTTACACCGAAACATCAATCATGAACAAATCATCAATCTTCTAAACAGCAGCTGTGATGCCCAACAATGATATCGCCATCCGTCACGTCCTCCCACTGGCAACGAGGCAGAGACGGATGGCGACAATAATCATAATGCATCTCTGCAGGTGCATTTGGGATACACCATTACGCCGTCCTTTATTAGCCTCGCGCCGCATCCTGCGACCTCATCATCACAGACACGTGATGTGCGTTCTGTCCTACTGATGCATTCAAGAACACTTGGGACGGAGCAGCTATCCCGCCTTTTTAATCAATCCTAGCATGTCTGTATCGCTTCAAAAGCCTAATGAAAAGCTAACATGCTAAAAGTGGTTCTGTTAGCAGTAACGCGTTTGGATACGTCACAACGTTCGCCTCCATACATCTAACGTACATTTTTGGAAAAAACGGAGACAATTTTGTGGCTTTGACGAATCCGAACATACATTTTAGGGAGATTGTGGTTATCTGATGAAAATGTATCACCAAATGTTTTTTCCCTCTTCGCCAAAAACCGATGAATAAAATCCAATCCATGACATGTTACGAAAAAAATTACTGGAATAAAAATGTGTTAATGAAATAAATGTAAAAAATAAAAACAATTTATTTTTTTAAAAATCATTAAAAACAATTTATTTAAACTATTTTTAAAAATACTTAGCAAAACTTATTACTAAAAATAATTAAATTGTGCCGAATAAATAATAATCTGATAAAATAAAAAATATGCATTAATACACAAAATACTGAAATTATTAACACTAACAATATTTAAATATTAATAACTAATAACATAAATGCTCAAATATTTTGTTCCTAATAATTAATCTGATAGAACAAATATAAAAAATATAAAATACAATTACTCAAATTATTCAAAGTGCCTAATAAATAAAAAATGTATACATAAAACGTTTTTAAAGTTTTTAAAATAATGAATAATAATACCATCCATCCATCGTCTATGCTGCTTATTCTAATTGGGGTCGTGGGAATGCTGGAGCCTATCCCAGCTGACTTGGGGCAAGAGGCGGGGTGCAACCTGGACCGGTCGCCAGCCAATGGCAGGGCACGTATAGATCTTCCCGATCTCCTGACTGTGTGGCCAGCATGCTAACCACTCGGCCACCTAATAACAACACAAATATTCTAATTTAGAATAAAAAGCATTGAAATCCTGACTGGCTTTAGAGCCTCATAAGTACAATTCCAAAATAAAATAATACAGAAAGTTCTCCAGCACTGCCAGACTACAAAGTGATATTTAGAGAAATATTTGCATGTTTTGCTGGTCCCCAGATGCACTGCACATATTTCTAAGGCGAGATGGTAGACACAGCAATGTGATATCAGCAGCAGAAGTGCCAGACGATGCCGAGGGCGAGCTCAGATCCTTGGATACAAGCGAGGAGCGATAAAGGACGAACCCAGAGACGTGGAATGTGGACTGGCTGAACTTTATCGGAGATCAAGGCCAACCATGCCGTCTGTCTGTCTGTCTTGTTGACGGGCCGACCTCAGAGGCGCTAACAGCACCCGCGAAGCTAACACGCTAGCAGCCCGAGCCAAGGAGTCGCCGCCCACGCTGAGACGACGTGTCAAACACTGAAGGAGGATCAAGAAGCAAGCGCTGGGAAAACTGACAAGAACTAAGAAAGCAGCGAACATGGAGGCACAATAGAGTGCACTACCGGGCGGCAGCCAGCGGGGGCGCAGCCGATTCAGCCTCAATGTGGAGAACTTAATGTCAGCAATGTCGTAACTCTGCATTATTCTGTGATACCAAGCTGGCATGGAAACACCTACGCTAGCATCCATTTTTACCAGGGGTGCCCAATTATTAGTGGAGCGATATGAGGGAATTATGACATCATACTGATGAATCCGATGGCTCAGATAACCGATAATTTCACAAAACGCTCCAATGAGGCAAGATTACCCCTATTGTGCGCTCCTTTTTTCTCCTGCCTGTGACGTTAAAGGCCTGTCATAATTTTCCCTGCGCTCACTTGTAAACAAACACTCAGAGGAAGACATGTGGCATGCTAGGTGCTAAATGCTAAATGCTCCGCTATGAGGGAAAAACAAAACCATCGAGCACACAAAAAACCTTATCAGCCACCTGAAACGCCAGCGCCGTTTGAAAAGTGCAAAAGGTTTGCCAGAGACCGCTGTGGTGTCACACCGGCTGCTCGGAGCGTGTGCCCGAACACAGTGCACCTTGCTGGGCCACGCCAGGTGGCTCCTCCCCCTCTATACTCTGGTTCTCCTGATAGTAGTGATGTGCTGGTAGGAATGTCATTATATTTGATTAGGACTAATCAACACGTACTGTTGGTCAAATCCTAATTTGTTCCAGTCCTTCTTACCTCCAGGTGTGCACAAGGTCCAGTTAAATCTAAATCTAAAATGTATTGGTTATCGGTGCCATATTGGTCTTGAGAAGTTTGAAAAAAATAAAAAATTATCTCTGGTTTTTACCGTTACTAAGCAAAAAAACGAAGTCAAACTACAGTCGTACAATTCGGAATTCTAACAAAAATAACAAGAAAAATATAAGCCTTATGTGTCAGCCAAGGTTTTACGCAACACGTAACGAGAGAAGAGAAGGAACATACGCAGGAAGTATAAAACTCCAGCATCACTGTCTACGTGTTAGCAAAGTTAACGTGGTCGCTTTTGTTGTTTTACAGCGATGAACTTCTTTTTTTATCAAGAATGCGACAAAAACGAGACGACGGACGTTTATGCCTTCATTTTTCTCGTCCTAGCTAAAGCTAGCTAGCAAAGGTAGCCCACTTTTTCTGTGTTTGTATGTTTCATGCAAGTTGAAAAGTTACGGGAAAAACTTCTGTGGAGGGGGAAAAAAATTTAAAAAAGTCGCCATAAATGTTTTTTTTAAGCCATACAAGTTTTTCACTTCCGATCCGATTCCGATATTGCAGCCTTGAATGTCAGCCGATACCGATATGGCTCCAATATCAGCACAGTGGTGTGGAATGATAGAAAAGGCTCGGTCAAGTGATGCAGTCGTCCCTCGTTTATAGTGGTTAATTGGCTCCACACCCGACTGTGATAAATGAATTTCCGCGATATAAGATTCAATGTTAATAAATTGAATATTTCCGTAGTTTGAGCACAGAAAAAGTTTTGACTTTCTAAATAGGGTTTTTAACATTATTAGAGTCCTGTGGACATGAAATAACACCCCTATAGTCACTTTTACACTCCTTTTATTCTTTGTTTACAACACACTGCGCAACACTTATGCTGCAGGGACTCGAGACGGCCGCTAGCTAGCAAGCTAGTCAACTACCAAGCTAGCCAGTTGGCCTCCAATTTATTTTTTCTGAACTTAAGAAGCCAAAAACGTACCACTTCCACACAGAATGAGAGGAGAACTTTTGTTTCCACTCTGTCGGACATGCCATGGCTGACTTCATGCAGTGTTAAGGTAATGTAATGTTATGTAAGCTAATGTCTCAATGTGACCAGAATACTACATCACTTGTGTTTCAATGTGTTTGGACTCATAATAGACCAAACAGCCATCATTCATTCATTCACCACTGTATCAGATATTTGACATACACTCAGAAATAACCCAATTTTTTTTTTGGGCTGATATTGGGCCGATCGGGACACCCTTATTTTTTCCCCATCAAAAAAAGCAGAAATGTATTTGTTAAAATTGATTTCATAAGACTCAAACATTTTTTCTGGGAAAAAGTGGTTAAGTTCTTTTGACACTGAAACATTGCTTGTGCAGTTCATAAAACCATAAAAAAAAAAAATAAATAAAAATGTTATTATTTTATTATTTTCCATCCATCCATCCATCCGTTTTCTATGCCGCTTGTCCTCATTCGGGTTGCGGGGGTATGCTGGAGCCTATCCCAGCTGACTGGGCATGACTTATGGTTTATTTGATCGATTGCAGGAGCTGGCAGTGAAGATGAGAGATAAATAAACGACGATGGTCATGCTCCAGACACACTAATTAAAAGCTGTTTTTCTAATTCAGCGTGAAGAGGGGGAAGAATTCCATTAGTGTGTAATGAGCGTTTTCATTTTGGCGGGGGGTCGCTCATTCATGAAATTCCTCCTGCTGCTTATTGCCATGGTGACGCATACTGGAAAGATAAGGACCTTTGCAGTGATAGAGTGTGCAGATTCTCCTGTTTGCATGTGGAATTGTGGCTTTTTCTTCATCCCACATTGAAATGTCAGAAGGGCTGTCTTCCCAAATTAAAGTGATCCATTTTTAAACTTTGAGTGAGTCCAAAAGTTATTAAAAACAAAGTTCTGAGATGCAATTAAACATTCACAGTAGAAGCCCCGACACAGACTCCTCATGCAGTCATTAAAAGAGAACCACTAAAAGGGAATGTATGCAAGGAGATAAAACATTTAAAAAATGTAGTTTTGGCCTTCCTACAAACATCTGGACACAACAGACGGTCATAAAAACAGTCATAAAAAAAGAGCCGACATTTTTTACAGGCATATTTCATCAAATGTAAAATGAAGGCGTTTCTCCGCCCTCTGCTGCTCCCTTCCTGTAACAACACGATCCTTACCGCTGTCTGCGTCGCTGGCCTGCAGTCTGGCCACCAGCGTCCCCGGCTCCGTGTTCTCAAAGACGCTGAAGGCGTGCGGGTCGGTCGAGAACTCCGGAGCGTTGTCGTTGACGTCCCGCACGGCGATGTGGACGTCGGCCTCGCAGTAGCGCCCGCCGCCGTCCACCGCCCGCACTTTGAACCTGTGCTCCTCCTGCTCCTCGCGGTCCAGCGGCTTCAAGGTCTTCAACTCGCCTGCGATGGGAGACATCGGAAAAACGTTCATCACACACATTTACACAGGTGTCACGTGTCCTTTCAGCTCAGTCCTTCACCAAAAGGGACAATGTCCTCTACACACCCTCCCGATTATTAATAAACACACGAACAATTCATATAAAGTCAAACAATTTATGCTCTAAAGTCAAACATAAAGACAAAAAAGGTAACTTATAAGGACAAGTGGTTTAGAAAATGAATGAATGAATAATAACGTAAGTATAAAATAATTTAAAATAATAAAAATAATTTAAAACGAACAGGTGAGAATGTGAATGGCAATATATTGAGGCCGCCAAAATGATCAAGTTAATTTTCATGTATTGTGTGATTAATTACCTAATTCACTATCGTCCCAGGCCTAGTATCCACGAGACATTTTCTTTCTGAACGAGAAATCTTGTCACGTTTTCATCTCGCAAGATCTTGCGACACCCTCGGTGCAAAGTATAATGAGAGTATATTTGGACCATATTTCCATTCAAATTTGACGTCAAATCCACGTAGTATGTTCATGATGCTTGCTGTAAGCGTAATACAAGACGTATTCTATGCAGTGTGGAGGAGAATGAGAGCCTCCTTTAATGGTAAGAAGAAATTTTATCCAAGAGGAGACTGAGGGCACGCTGCAGCAAAGCGGAGACTGTGGCGTACAATACGATGAGACGCAACAGGGAAAAACAGGAAAGACATCAGCCAATGGGTCCCAACATATGGCTTGTGCTTAAATCTGCATTTATTTTTTTTTTTTAAACAAAACCCAAACAGGTGGAAGGAGATGAGCTGCTATTGTTTTTCTTTCACCCCCCCCCCCTTTCTTTCCAAGTAGCCAGATGGAACGTGCGATTTAGGGACTCTCCCAGAAGGCATTATTTGCAGGCAACAAGTACTAACGTGGTCATAAATTCAACCTAAGTGTGCAACTCTGTATTTTAGTGCCGCCTTGGTCCCTTTTTTTTTTTCTTCCTTAGTGGCCCTGCAGGGAAATAGTCTTGCTCGATGCAGAAAAGAAATAAATAAATCAAAAGAATGTACTAGTAAATAAACAACTGGGCACCAGGGTGCTGTGCTTGGCTCCACGGCAGCTGATGCTAATTTGGCCTCATGTGGAAGATCTCGAAGACAAACAAAGAAAAAGAAAAAAAAAAAAGAAAAAAAGGTCGACAGTGCTCACAGAAAAGGGAAGGCGGGGCTAGTGTTGGAGGTTTTTAAAAGAAACAAGACTACGTCTAGCTCACGGCTGTCCACATTTGCGGCCCGGATGGCCCAGCATGAAGCTGTTTTTTTATTGGTCCCTGGCACATTCTAATTTAACAAGAAAACAAAAAAAAAATAAATAAATATAAATAAAAATATTTTAAAAAATCATAGTATTCTACAAGAATAAAGTTAAATATATATATATATATATATATATATATATATATATATATATATATATATATATATATATATATATATATACACACTGTATATATATATATATATATATATAAAGTAATAAGGATACATTGGTAATATTCTGAAAAAAAATTGTCATTTAGGAGCGTAAGATTGAAATATTATCGAAAAAGGTCGTAATACTACGAGAAACAAAACAAAATAAAGTTGAATTTTTCAGTAAGTTAGGTTGGGAAAAAAGTTACAATATTATGGAAATAAAGTCCTAATTACAAGAAGAATATTTACAAGGCGAAAGTTTCAATTGTTGGAAAATAGCTGTAATTTGATGACAATAAAGTGCAAATATTAACTGTTAGTTGTAACTAATATGAGAAGAATAATATGAAGAAAAATAATGTCATTTTAGTAGCTTAGAGTCAAAATATTAAAGAAAATATTAGGTTGGAGAAAAAGTTACACGATTACGGGAATAAAGTCATAATTACAAGCAGAACATTTACAAGAAGAAAGTGGAAATAGCTGGAAAATGTTTAAAAAAAGCTGAAATTTGACAAGAATAACCTTAAAATATTACAAGAAAAAAGTTGTGCTATAAAGAGAAAAACATTGCAATGTTACGAGAATAAACTGATCTGAGGAGAATGATAAAAGAGCAAAGAGTGAAGTTGAGATGCAGTCTTTGGAAACACCAGATTTTTCAATTACCAGTCGAAAAACATGACGACGACTATTTCAAGATAAGCACACCGAGTCTTTTTTAGCGGAACCGGAGGTACGCGGTCTGACCCATGCTCCCATCGACCGAAGGTGGCACTAGCTAAAATCACCATTATGACAACACGTGTTTTCGACTGAGGAGAACGAGGGTCCCCTTTTTTTTGTAGTAGTTAACGTCTGTCCCGGTTAGTACGTTTTTAGTTAACATAAAAAAATGTTGCTAAAGTTTTGCCCTGGCATGCGTTCGCCCCTTATTTAACATCCAAAATACCGTCCGGTTTGTTTACACCCCCACCTTGGATCACGCAATACTTGCATGTAAAACTATAATTATTGTCTACAAAATTTGTTTTTTGGGCGTCTGGAACGGATTACATTATTAACGGATTTACATTATTTTCTAGGTGAAATTTGCTTTGGTTAGAGTCCGTTTTGGTTTGAGTCGGACCTTGTGGAACGGATTAATGACGTTAACCAAGGCAACACTGTATGTATGTATGTATGTATATTTTCCTCACAGCTGATGTAGGAAATGTGGTCCATCCGTATATTTACAAATCCTAACCTGTGTCGGAGTCGATGAAGAAGAGTTCGGATCCCGCTCCCTGCAGCTCGTAGAATATTTGAGCGTTTGAGCGGATGTCGGCGTCTGTGGCCGAGACTTGCAAGATGAGTCGGCTGGCTGGGGAGTCCTCGGGGACGCTCTCGCTGTACAGGGGCTTGGGGTGGAGAGACGGTGGAATGAGAAAGAGAACACGACGGGATTTGGTGCTAAAGCCGCCTTTTACCTTGTCGCACACGGGACTGTTGTCGTTGGCGTCCAGCACCTTCACCTCCACCACCGCCTTGGCAGTGAAGATGCCGTCGCTGGCGGTGATGTTCAGGAGGTAATTGTCCTTGGTCTCCCGGTCCAAGGGCTTTCTGACAGACACCTTCCATTCATTCTGGACGTGCTCGATGGCAAACTGTCCAAGCGGGTCCCCTGCTGTTTAGATGAGATGAAAAGAAATGTCAAACTTAAGGAGGATGGAGAGACATGGAGAGCCATCTTTTGCTTTTAAGCAGCAAAAAAATCTAAAATCTAAAAGAAGGTAGCGGGGAGCTGAGGGGAGATGTCATCAGCTAATTTGCATCATTGGCCATGACGACATTATCGGGCTCACGTGTGCAAAAACTGACAAATGTGCAGTCATTTTACAAGAATGAAGTCAAAATGTTAACAGAAAAAAGTTGGACTCCAACGAGAAAAAGTCGTAATTTTACGAGAATAACGTAGTAAGATTATGAGAAAAATAATAGTAATTTTAGAAGCATAGAGTTGAACTATTAAAGCCATAATATTATGAACAAACAAACAACAAATTAAGATGTAAGCTTCGGAAAATTAAGTTGCAGAAAACAAGAATAAAGTCAAAAATATTATGTGATTAATTACAAGAAGAAAATGTACAAGAACAGCTGTAATTTTACAAGATTAAAGTCAAAATATTAAAACAAAAAAGTCGCATTCTAATAAGAAAAAAAGAATAAACTCATAATAGTGTGAGGAAAAATAATGTCAATTTAGTAGCATAGAGTTGAGATATTAAAGAACAAAATATGTTATTTTTCAAAGTTATGATAAAAAAAAATATTTTTAGAAAATGAGGTTGGGGAAAAAGTGCTGATATTATGGGCATAAAGTAGGGCTGGGCGATATGACCTCAAACCAATATCACGATAAATTGTTGTTACCCCGACACCACTATATATCTTTGCCGTCTGAAAATAATTGCAGGAAATGCAAATTAACTGCTTTTTGTTGATTTATTGACCAACTGGCACACATTACTTTCAATGAAATATAATGCACGTAATGGGCCGCACCTATTCCGCCTATAAAGTCTTCTGAAAAAACCTGCAAAAAGCGCCAACAACCCTCCATTTCCATAATGTGCTTTGGGTGGTTACGACAGCTTTCATACTGACTTTGCATTTGGTGTTCTTTTGCTCAACATCATCTTTGTGGAACCCAAAATAAATCTCCCTGGGACTGCGGTCCACAAATATGAATGTATGGTACACACCCTGGCATACTACATCCTGCACACACGTGTACTAAGCTACACGTGCAGCCGCATAACATGACTGGCGATTACATTACTACTGGCCAGGTTGATATCAACCCAACCTACCACAACAATGTCAGGTAATATATTCCAATAATAACGATACCATTTGTAAATATAGTGACTTTGTCATTTTTCTAACAATTCAAACTATTCAATTCCAGACATTCCAATGTCATGTTATTTGCCTATACTGTGTGTGTTTGCCATGCTGGCTTTAGAAGCTGGATAGACAGACAAACATCATCAAAATGATCACAATGAAAACAGGAATTCCACATGTTCTTGTAGCCATGTGACCATCTATTAGTGACATCAAATAAAGGATGGAATCCTTAAAAACCGCCACAAACAGCAAACTAATCATAGTTTCCTGTAGATGCACTTTTATAATGTTTTTATTATCTTGTTCTTTATTTGTGAATTGTCAATTTTGCATAATTGGTCATTATGTACATGTTTTTTTTTTTTTTAAAGGCTTTAAAAATCCATATATTTCAAGTCAAGTATTTGTGTATCATTTGGAGCGGCGTTACAATGAATACAAACAGGAAAAGCAGGGAAAGGGAAAGCAGTATAGTACGTCACAGAGAGCAGTCATCTTTCCCGCAGTGCTCCAGTATCCAACTGATAACATAGCTAGCTAGCTACGTCAGCAAGTGCAGCTTGTATGGCTGAGATGTCATGGCGCGTCAACGCGAGTTGCTGACGTGAGCCAAGAAAACACAACACTGCGGCCCCAACATTGCACAACACGCTTTCACGCGAACACCGACGCGCCTCTGTTCCAACTATAACACTAATTCCGGTAACAAAAAGTTCCCAGGTCAACTTTGCCCGCCATTCCGTGTTGGTGCTTTTCACACAGAATAGCAACATAACAAAGAGTCGGTCTTTTCAGGGCTGTGTGAAGGGAGCATTAGCGTGTAACTAATAAAAACTCACCTGTAATGAAGTAGCTGACTTGTTTGTTGATGTCCTCGGAGTCATCATCAGTGGTGCTGAGGATCGCGATCACCCCGCTGGGAGGAGGGTCGTCCTCGCTGACCGTGCCCTTGTAGACCTCCGCAGTGAAACGAGGCGGGTTGTCGTTGACGTCGTCAACCGTTACTTCCACTCTGGTGTCGGTCACATGCTGGACTTTATCGCCTTGGTCTGTGGCGAGGACGACTACGGTGTACTTGCTGAGCGTTTCACGGTCCAGCTCTTTCAAGGTGGTCAACCAGCCGGTTTCGCTGTTGACGGCAAAAAGCTCAGAGATGTCCTGGGAGTCCTGGTTGGGGTCTAGGCTGTAGAGCACGTGGCCGTTGGTGCCGGAGTCCAGGTCGGTGGCTTTGACTTGGATAACCTGCGCCCCACCCGGGAGGTTTTCCACCACGACTGCCTCATAAGGGTCGGACTCAAAGACAGGCTTGTTGTCGTTAAGATCTTTCACTTGGATGTTTACGTTGACAGATGCGGCAATTTCGTAGCTCTCGTGTTTGGTTTGCGCTCGCAAGGTGAGCTGGTACCATTTAGTCGTCTCATGGTCGAGGCTTTTCTGAAGCTTCAAGGCCCCGGTGTCTCGATCAACAACAAACACCTCATTCTCGTTGCTCTCTGGTGTGTTGCCGTTCACGAGGCTGTACAAAAGCAGCTGCTCGCTCTCCGCCTGCAGCACATCAATCTCTGTGCCGATGGGAAGGTCTTCAGCGATGGTGTAGCGGTAATGAGGTTCGGCAAACTTGGGAATTGGCGTCTCGGGCGTTATAATACGTATGTAAACCTGGACAACTGAATGCTTGGGTGGATTCCCTGTGTCCTTGGCCCTGACAAAGAATGCATAGAGCTCACCTTCAAGTCCAATGAGACTCTCTTTTGTCACTATCACCCCTGAGGTTTGATGGATTTCAAAGTTTTCCGCCACGTTTTCCACATCTGCTTCAATGGAGTACTCTATGTCAGCGTTGCTTCCCTCGTCCATGTCCGAGGCAGCGATCTGAACCACCGATGTTCCCCTTGGGACATCTGACGCGATGGTGACTTTGTACTCTGCGGCCCTAAACTGCGGGGTGTTGTCATTAACGTCCGTCAGAACGACATTGACAGTGCAAAAGCCCAGTTTTCCGCCGCCGTCTTTAGCCATGAGAGATATGGGAATGACTTTCTCTATGGAGTTCTCACGGTCGAGGCTCTCCAAGGTGAACACCTCTCCGTTTTCACTAACAGAAAACTTGTCCTTGGCTACGTCATTGACAATGTGATACGTTATTTGCCCGTAAATGCCTTCGTCGTCATCTGTCGCTTTAGCCTCCGCCACCAAGGTGCCCGCAGGTGAGTTTTCCACAAGCTCCACTGCATATTCCACCTGAGAGAAGGTGGGGTTGTGGAAGTTGGCACCAGTGACGGTGACCACAACAAGGGCAGAGCTTCTAAAAACGCCATCCGACACAGACACGTTGAGATTGTACAGCGGCTGCATGTGCGGCCTGCGGTGGTTGGAAATGATGATGGCGCCCGTCTGCTTCTCAATGACAAAATTCTGATCGTCGTTCCCGGAGATGATGGCGAACTCCAGCTTATTAGCGTCAGAGCTGTCAGCATCTGAGGCCTGGACTTGGGTAATGAAGTGTCCACGTGAGGCTAACTCGCTGATGGTGGCCTTGTACGTGGGCTCTGTGAACATCGGCGCGTTGTCGTTTAGGTCTGTGACATCGACTGTTACGATAACATCACTAGAGAGGGCGGGAACTCCTCCGTCTGTGGCACGGACCCTAAAACGGTGTTGTTGGAACTCCTCGTGATCGAGTACTAGGGCTGTGGAGATGACTCCAGTTTGACGGTCAATAGTGAAATAATCCGAGCTCTTTCCGTTTTCTTCTACCAACTGAAAGAATATTTCTCGATTATTTCCAGTGTCTATGTCTTTGGCATCCACTCGCAGGACTGATGTACCGATGACAGAAGCCTCGGAAATGTTTGCGTAATAGGACTTTGACAAAAACACTGGGGCGTTATCGTTTATGTCCTCCAGTATGACGTCTACAAAAACCTCTGCGTGTGCCCCGGTCAGCGAGTCAGTGGCTCTAACATTTAATTTGTAGGCGGGATGCGTCTCAAAGTCCAACGGTTGGCCAATGTGGAGAACGCCTGTGTTGAAATCAATAGAGAACTGTTTGAAGGGATCTCCCTCGGAGATTGTGTAAACGATGCGAGGTCCTTCAGAATCACTGGCCTGCACATGGAGGACAGGAGTGTGCACCTGAATGTTTTCGGGGATTTCAATGTTGTAAAAAGGTTTCTCAAATACAGGCATGGCTTTGTTCACCACTCTTATCGGGATTTCCACTTCTGCAGACAGCGCCGGATCGCCGCTGTCCCTCGCCACGACGATGACGACAAAGTCTGTGTCAAGTGATTCTTTCTCAAACGTCCTTTTGATGGAGATTTCCCCAGAGGGATTGATGTGGAAGTGTTCCTCTTGACCCTTTAGCTCATAGTGGATTTCCGCATTGCGACCCTGATCCTTGTCCACTGCTGTAACCTGCCGGATGACCTGGCCTTCCTCTGCATCCATCTGGACCAGACCGTGGTAGGGAAGGTTGACAAAAACAGGCTTGTTGTCATTGACATCGTCCACTGTCACAGTTAGCAGAACGTGGGCAGCCTCTTCAGACACATCCTCTTTTGTGACCTCAACAACAATGTCAAACATGTCCTGCGTTTCACGATCAAACGCTATCCCAGTGGTTGAAACGACGCCGGATGTTCGGCCAATTTCAAATCGCCTGTCGGGATTCAAAATTTTGTAGAACAAGGGCTCGTTCACCTGGTTCCCGACGGCAGCGATGACTTCCAGGGTTTTCTTGTCTGATGAGTTCTCCAGGACTGAGGCTTTGTAGGACTCTCTGGTGAACTTCAGTTTGCTCTCCTTGTTCTCCTTTAAGGTGATCTTGACTGTGGCGACGCTGGCAAATCTACCATCTGAAACCCTTACTTTGAGTTCGTATCTGCTCCTCAGCTGGGTGACGTTCTGAATGGAGATTACGCCCGTGTTTGCATCAATTTTGAACTTTTCGCCAATGTTACCCTCGGAGATGGAGAACAGAAGTTTGGAGTTGGGTCCGGAGTCCAAGTCTGTGGCGTTCACTTTGATAACTTCCACGCCTTTGTACGTCGGCACCACGATGCTTGCCTCGTACAGGTCTTGGCTGAACACCGGCGGACAGTCGTTAACGTCGACGACTTCAATCGTCACGTTAGCCGCCGTCTCCGCGAACAGGCGTGGCATCCCCAGATCGTGGACCTGGACGGTGAAGCGGTAAACACTCCTTTGCTCGTAATCCAAAGCGGTTGTGATTCTGACTGCACCGGTACTCGAGTCGATGGCGAAATAGTTGAGAGCGAAAGGCTCGACGATTTGATAGATGAGCATGGCGTTGTGGTCGTGATCAGCATCAGAGGCACGGATGACAAAAGGGGTGTTTTCTTGCGTCAGGACGACGCTGTTGACGGGGGCGGACTCGCTGATGACTCCTTTGAACTCCTTTTGGAGGAAAGCTGGAGCGTTGTCATTTTCATCCTTCAGGTGAACGACAAGCGTGGCGTTGCTGGCAAGCCCGGCCATGTTGGTGCCTTGAACGATGAGCTTGTATTGAGCCATGGTCTCATAGTCCAGCTCCTTCTGGGTCACGACCACACCAGAGTTTGGGTTTATGTCGAACACGTTGTTGAGGTTGCCGCTTTTGATCTGGTAGAAAACGGATGACTGGCTCACAGCTGTGACCAAGCTGACAAAACTTCCCGGAATAGCCGACTCGCTGATGTCAGCGGAGAAGTCCTTTTCGGTGAACCTGGGGGCTGCGTTGTCGGAAACGGTCACCAGGATGTGAACGGTGGCGGTGGTCGACAGCGGGGACGCTCCTTTATCTGTCGCCTTGATGGCGAGTTCAAACTGGGTCTTGCTACCACGGTTGAGCTCCTTGGCAACGGAGATGGTCCCGAGGACGGGGTCGATGGCGAAGGAGTTTGCGGTATTTCCTGCAAGAAGAACAGAGTTTCAGTGGCAGCTCTAGGGGAAAAAAATGTGCTTTCAACTCTTATCTGCCTGACTAGCAACAACACAGCTGAGATTGACAATGAAAAATATCATGTTCACTCAAGGTTTTGCAGCAAGGCTTAAGCTATATAGGTCATGCTGTCTTCAGGGCATCATCACATGTCAATTACATGAGTCCATTGACAGCACAGTAATACCTCATTTATTTGAAGTTCTACGCCCGACCGTTACAATTGAATTTCCGCAAAGTAGGATTCCTTATTTATGATTGGAATATTTTCATAGTTAGAGCATAGAAAACCTGTTTAAGACCTTCGAAATATGCTTTTGAACATTATCAGAGCCCTCTATACATGAAATAACACCCCTAAAGTCACCTTTACCCTCCTCAATATCATAGACATAATAAGAATAAGACATAACTAAGACATAATAGAGAATCTCATGTTAGCATTGGGAGAGTTCCTTGTCGTTGCTCTTTTTTTTTTTTACTGGACAATACTTCTTGCCGTGGCTATCGTCTCATCAATGTAACATCACTGACACCTAGTGACCAGTGTGGAATACTACATATCCTCACAACATCTTTGAATGCATCTTCTGAATGCCTGATATTTGCATTTTACTTCATTTAGACAATTTTAATTTAGGCAAAATTTGCTTCGATATGCATATTTCTTGACTAATCGGTTGCATTCGACCACAAAACGGATGATTTATTAGTGAAGTGAAGCCGCAAAATTCGAAGTGCGAGGTGACAAGGGATTATTGTTACTGACGAAAGTGAGTACACCCGTCACATTTCAGCAAGTATTTTTTAAAATATCATCTCAAGGGACAATGCTATAGAAGTAGAGACGTTCGATACTGGCTTTCTTATCGATCTTGTCCAGCACTTCCTTACCGATACCCGTATCGACTGATCACAATATTGGCCACAGCGCTTCCCTCAGACTAATGTCAGACCATCTTGTGTGGAAAATAAGACAAATAAAATGCAAGGCAAGTTAGAGGAAAATCATTATACCCTCCGTAGAAGATAATCTTGAGAGTAGTCAGTGTACAGCTTGTAAAGCAGGATAGATTTGCTATCCAAAACATGACATGGAATCCAGGAAGTGAACTACATGTACTGTACTAGATGTAGAATGGATGGGGGGTAGGATTAAATAAGCTTTGCTTCTTCCTACTCCTTTTGGACATGTGGAACTGTCAAAAAATGATTCACGAGATGTATTCCATTGTAACCTTCATGTTCAAATAAACTAAACCAAACCAAACCAAACCAAACCAATAAATACGAGTCATACAGCCATTACATCCAAACAATGGATGCATGTGTTTCATTGTTAAAAGGTTACTCGAGGAGAACCACTGAGGGTGGATCAAATGGTTGACATATTTGGAAAGTCCAGACAAAGCCCTGCTTGGACTCAACTATTCCATTCATGAAAAAGATCCAGTAGGCTGCAGAAGTCAACGTGACTCATACATTTTAGCAAGCTGACTTCATGAGCGGTCCTCCACAGTGAAAGCCGATCAGTAAAGGCAACATCGGGACTCAAATACCTGACTCGATGCTGTAGCGGACCTCAGCATTCTGACCCTTGTCTTTGTCCAGGGCGCTGACCTGCAGCACAGCTGAGCCCACGGCCGCAGATTCGAATACACGGCCCGAGTAGGGCGTGCCAATGAACCAGGGCGCGTTGTCGTTGGCGTCCTCCACGGTGACAATGACGCGGACCAGGTTCCGCTTCACGGGGATGTCCTGGTCTCGTACCTGGAAATTAGAGAAGACGTTGTAAACCCACTTTAGGATGAAGATGGTGACAACCAATGAAAAAATGCGTTATCAGGGTGTGATTTTAACGAGTATCCCCATTGGCTGTCCCCCTTATGTAATACAGTGGAACCCATTTATGTTGGCGCCCCTCCGACTGACATAAACGCTCGTCAACATTACCGAAATTGAAACGAGCCACTGCTCTTTTTCTCCAGAGACATTAGAAATATGGGTGATAATAAAGGATTTTTCAACAAACATGTTGATATGGTTGACGGTCTACTGCGTTCATCTACTGCTGTGATGTGTTACATCAAGGTTGCCAGGTATATTCGTGTCTTTATTAATGTTTGAACGACGCTGGTGCCAGCAACTCATACAGTGGTTTGTGCACGTAAATGCATTAATTACAGGTTCTCAATAGTGCAGTAATCCCTCGTTTATCACGAGTAACTGGTTCCAAACCCGACCGTGTTAAGTGAAAAATTTGTCCCATAGTGGGGGGCACAGCAGAAAACTATTGAGAAGCACTCATCTTCTGTAATTACAAAGGGTATGAATGATAATGGAACGGTTGTCAAACGCAAAAATACATGCCGTAAAATAGCATTTTTGACACTTTCATGTGTCATTTCAAGCTAAAAAAAAAAAAATGCGTAGAAATGAATTACTCAAAAATTAGCCAGGGTTTGAATGATTTTGAACTTTTCAAGCACTGAAGCTGCCTTATAAAAGTAATTTACGGTGTGTCTTTATGACAGTTTTTTTTTTATTGCTCTGAAAAAAAATGGCAATGATATACTGGAGAAGGTTCATGCTACGATAACAAAATGTGATTGGACGCGGGTCCTTCCTTACCATGACAGTGAGGATATGGCGATGCATGGTCTCGTGGTCCAGTCGCTCGGCGGTGTACAGCGTCCCAGTCCCTGGGTCTAATTTAAACTTCTTCAGGCTGAAGGGATCGGTGCTGCTCAGTAGCGTGAAGGTCAGCTTGTTCTTCTCGTCTTGGTCGGCGGCGTCAATGTGGAGCACCTCGGTGCCCACGGGGGTGTCCTCGGGGACGCTGACGTCGTACCGGTCCCGAGAGAACTGCGGCCGGTGGTTGTTGGTGTCGATGACACGGATGAGCACCTGTGGGGACAACGAGGTGGGACATGTTCATAGACATCGCTTCACTCAGGTTCGGCATTAATCTCTGACCTCATTCATTATGTGCCACATCTTCAGTGCGGAAGTGGATGGTACCATCATTGAAATATGATTTCACATGAACAATTGTAATAATTTCAGCCCTCACATCTCAGGAGCTATTTAGTTATTATATGAGCTATATTAGTATACTCTCTCAAGGGACAATACTATATAATTGAAACTTGGATATGCTGTAGAGTAGTCAGTGTACAGCTTGTATAGCAGTACTATCAACACACACAGCCGACATTGTGGAACTCTCTGACAACACAAGTGAGTAGCAAGGTAACTGTGTCTTGCCCACAGTCAAGCATGGTGGTGGTAGACTGCTGACAAAAGGAAGCTGTGGTTCAGTGAGGGGAAAGATGGATACCAACATGTACGGTGACATTGTGAATTAGAAACTGGGTTGCCCGCAAGACACTTTCCCCCTCTGCGCCCATTTCCTCAGGATGAACATGCATCGTGAGCCCCATAAACTCAATATGTCGATTGACGAAACAACCAAGTTGGACTGATAGAGGGTCACAGGGATACAAACAAAGGACATTTTCATTTGTTTTGGGGGTTTAGGGACCCCCAAAAGCAGGAAATTATATTGTAGAATGAATCATTTTGTGAACTCCACTTGCACTTAAGAAGAAGTCAGCTTGACCTGGACAGTTGCTCTTTCATAACATGTGTCGCTAAATTGAAGTGTGAAGTGCACCCCATTGTTGGCATCACTCGTGCACGCTACCACCACCATGCTTGACTCTAGGCAAGACACAGTTATCATGCTACTCATCATTACATATCATTGCCTTGCCAGATATTTAGACAATAACGGCTGTGTGTTGACTCTGTACAAGCTGTACACTGACTAATCCAAGGTAGAATAAAATGCTGGCTGGTCTGTGATGGCTGTGCACACTGTTGAACGGATGAATAATTACTTGGACAAAGTCAAACCTGTGTTCCAAATGTCTTTCCACTCACTTTGATCAGCAGAAAATTGCAGCTGACCCCCAGCAACCCCCCCAGCCCACTTCCCCTTCAACCACAAACACTCCAACATCATCACCAAGCGGGAGAATGTTTTATCAACACCAGCCACTCGTCTACTGGACTTCCGTCAGAGGATTATGGAGAGCTGCTGGAATGCCATCTCTCGCTTCCCAGAGCAGGGAGGGTTGGAGGGTTTCGAGCGTCGCCAAATACGGGGAACAAAGGGATCAGGCCCGATTAGACACCTGCATACCAGACACCAGGGGGTGATATCCCTTCTGGGGCGGAAAAAAGATGACAAACACTCCAGAGCTGACCAAATTTGGGTGTAATGTTTGCCGACGACACACACACCTGACAAGAGTGATAACGCACCGCTGAATCACCAGGCGTGTAGTTGTGGAGTGCTAATCGGGCAGCAAAATACGTTTCCGTCGAGACATTTAGCCCCAGAAGAAGCAAGCAGCATTGGGCCTCTGTTGCCGGGTTGCTTCCCCCGAGCAGACTGACAGCATATGCCATTCCAGGCATGTCTTCTCATGTCTTGCCAGACATCAGAAAGCATCCCTCATGCCTCAATGCAACACACACACACACACACACACACACACACACACACACACACACACACACACACACACACACACACACACACACACACACACGTGAACAACCACTCACTCCACTTATCAAGATACATGCTTCCACTGACCCACTTGCCATTTTTGCTTCATTCCATACCAAAGTAAACATTCTATCATTTTGGTTATGCTCTAATTATAGCGGGGGCTGCTTATTTAGCTAAAGCACAAAGCGAGAGGGACGATAATTGGAAGCATGCAATTAGAGGTGCCTGATAATTATTGGAGGTCTGATATGAGGGAATTATGACATCACACCGATAAATCCGATAACATTAAAAACAGCGCCGATAGCCAATAATTTTAAGAAAACCTCCAATGAGGTGAAATTACCAGTAATTTGCAGGTGAGCAAATCACAGGCTGGCTTGTTTGTCCTGCCTGTAGTAGCTTTCCCTGAGCTCACTCGTAAACAAACATTCACCTTCAGAGGAAGGCATTTCGCGTGATAGTTGTACCAAATGCTCTATGATGAGGGGGGAAAAAAACACCATCAAGCACACAAACGGTCTAATCAGCCACCTGAAACGCTAGCACCGCCGCGTTTGAAAAGCGCAAAAGGTTTGCCAGAGACCACCGTGGCGTCACACCAGCTGCTCAGAGTGTGTGCCTGAATACAGTGCACCTTGCTGGGTCGCGCCAGATGGCTCCTCCCCCTCTATACTCTGCTTCTCCTGACCTCCGGCTGCTTGGAGCATGTGTCCGAATATAGTGCACTTTGCTGTGCCACAGCAGGTGGCGCCCTTCACTCTATACTCCTGATAGTATTGTCCTGATAGTAGTGATGTGGTAGCAGTCATGTCATGATGTTTGATTAGGACAAATCAACAGGCACACTCGGCCAAATCCTAATTTGTTTGAGCCCTGCTTACTTCTAGGTGTGCACAACTTACGGTTAAATCTAAATTTAAAAAGTAGGTACAAAATAAGTTATCAGTTGTCAGTTATTGGAGCCATATGGATCTTGAGAAGCAGAGAGTTATCAGTATCGGTTTGAGAAAAAAAGAGAGGCTGTTACTTCCGATGTGGCAAATCCTTATATGCAGTAATCCCTCAGTTATGGCGTCTTATTGGTTCCAGACCCGACCGTGATAACTGAATTTCCGTTAAGTAAGATTCCTTATTAACAAATGGATTATTTTTGGGAGCATAGAATACCTGATTACCACCTTCTAAATAGAGTCCTCTAGACATGAAATAACACCCCTATAGTCACCTCTACACTCCGAATACCCAATATGCAGTCATCCCTCACCACCTGCCATTCAAACATTACGCCCTCACTCTACCGCGTTTAAAAAAAAATATTAATAAGTGGTCACTGGTTCATGGCTGACTAAGGCCATTAATACTCAAAAATGTATATTTGAACAAATTTGACATATTCTTGGTTTAAATAAGCATTTTCAAGCATTAAAATGGTTAAATATACTAATATAAAATAGAGCTTATGGCAATAAAAGGTGTTGATGAACTGTAGCCTACACTGGCCACTAGGTGTCAGCAGTAACACGCACCAGACATGATTGCCATAACAGGCTTTAATTGCATGTTTGAATTATCTCATGACAGGCATATAATAACATACTACTACAACTACTACTACTACTACTACTACTAGTACCACTAACAACAACAATAGTAAAATAATCATCAAAATCATCATCAACTTAATAATAACACAGGCTACTGCTGTGGCTGCACTCCAACTAAAACGCAACAAAATTCCACAAGCACAAGTCTCCTTTATGTCTTTAATGGTTTATTTTCTCTGATGATACTGTGTCCACTACACTGGGTAATCGGAGTGTAAAGGTGACAATAGGGGTGTTATAGAAGGCTCTAATAATGTTAAAAAGTGTATTTAGTAGATTGGAAACCGGTCTTTTATGCTCCAACTATATAAAGCAAAAATATTAGCTTATATATATATATATATATATATATATATATATATATATATATATATATATATATATATGTAATCCTACTTCGCGGAAATTCACTTCACGCTGTCGGGTCTGGAACCAATTAGCTGCCATAAACAAGGGGTTACTGTAGTTAAAACAGGAATGAGAGGAATAAAGCCAGTTAGGACATAAATAAGACTTGGGCTCGTGTGTGCTGCTGTGAATGTGTTCCAGTGTTAGGGGAGATGATTGGTGGGGCGGACAGGAAGTGATTACGGCGTGGATTACGGTCGCAACGGAAGCCCTGTTATTGTGCCTGTCGGGAGATCATTCAAAGCTGCAATACAAGTTTTCCCGGCCATCAAGTCTGGTTCTTATGTGTCTCTCCCAACATTACATTAACATTACTGACACCTAGTGACCAGCGTACAATACTACATACCATCACGTCTTTGAATGTGTCTTCTGAATGCCTTACATTTGTATTTTACTCCATTTTTAATGCTTGAAAATATTTCATTTAGGCAAAAAATTTGTAAAAATTAGGTGAACTATGCATATTCTTAAAAATAATAATAATCTGTATTCAACCACAAAACAGAGCTGATTTATTAAGAAAGTTTTTTTTTTTAATGCAAGAGTGACGCTACAAAATGCCAGCATCCGCTGCCATTATGGAGCCTCAAGAGCCGATGCTTTCCATTTTTCACCATTCTTAACGGCTGCACAAGTATAAAAAGTCACACAAATGTTGGCAAATGTTTGGAGTCTTGCAGTGTTGTTCTCAGTGTTGATTGCAACTTTCACATCAACATGTGTCGTCTTATTTTGACGCTTCTTTTACCCACCCTGCATGTCTGTCGTACGCTCACGGCTTTTTTTCCCTTTTCTTCAGTTGCTCCATCTGCCATGCAGTCACCATTCTTTCTCACCAGCATTACTCGCTTCCTACATTGCTTCTCAGCACTATTACAGCATTGGTTCTGTTCATGTACTTGTTAATACATGTGGTGAAGGAGAGCTACGTTTTCCTTTCCACTTTCTCATGATTCAGCTTTTTAAAAACTTAACTTGTTACAGAGCCTACATTCCCAAAGTGGGGTACACGTACCCTCAGTGGTACGCCAATTGTCACAGGGGATAAAAATGAAAACCAATCAGCGCCTAACACTCACAATTACGAGTGCACCAGAACGCCTCACGGTGCAAGGAGAACAGAGCAGAAGGGAGACAGAGCATGAAGTTGTTCTTTGCTGTGTGCGCATCATATGAACAAATACGTTTATTATTGATTTGTTTTTCATTATTACCATTTATTATTTTAGCTTGAAGATATTTCATTTCTGTTGGTGTTCCAATCACCGCACGGCGCAGCGGTAAAAACCTGCAGCTGTATCGTTGGTGGTATGTATTTTTGTACGTTGGATACTGCTTAATCACCTTTGTTAAACTCTCCCCTTTAATTTGGTATTAAATTAAAATGCAGACTTAAACCAGAGCCTTGGTGAGTGGACAAAAAAAGTGAAGCTCAAATTCAACCCACTCAAACGGACGGATGCCTGTTGTGTGGAAGAGCTGTCAGCTGCGCTGTGGCTATGCTAGAAACAAGATGTTGCAGCCCACTCGGAAATAAAGCTACCCAGTAAGTTTCTCTCTTTTTAGTCCATATATGAAGATATCACAGCTAGCATCTGCTACTCCTACACGGGTGAAACCACAAGGATGACGTCACAGACCCACCATGGCATCGTCGCCATCGTGTGACCAGAAGTGAGCTTTGGTGACAAGCCAACATGATATCGGAATATTTTGACGGACGTGACTCACCTCAGTCGACAATCTCCAGATATTTTGTTGTCTTATACTCCGTAACGAAGTCATTCCAGAAGTGTTTTCGTAAGCGGAAGACAATGGACTTACGCACATCCATTCTTTCTTCTTCTATGGTTTGGAGTGTCACGTGGTTCCGTCTGCGCCTGTTCACAGCGCCACATGTAGGCATAGAAAGACGGAACACAAATGCCCTCAAAAGGAAAATCGCAGTCTGCCGATTACAAGCTGCAAGTAGTGAAATATGCAGCCGAAAACAGTAATCGAGCAGCAGAAAGAAAGTTTGGATTGGATGAGAAATTTGTAAGGGACTGGCGAAAAGCGGAGGATACTCCAACTGCAGTGAAGACAACCAAAAAAGCTAAACATGGGCTAAAAGCTAGACGGCCACAGCTGGAGGAACAACGTCCTGCCAGGTGAGGCTTGTCGCCAGTGCAGTTACGTCTCCACGTCCAGGCAGGTGCTAGCCTTGCGTCAGCTGCGGCAGCAGTGGATGACGGACGGAGAACACATCTTCACGGCAACCGGGAGGATGCGCCATGCAGCTTTCCTGGAAGTCATTGGCTGGATGGACAAGGCATGGGCTTCAGTGACTACCTAAACCAAAATGTTGGCATTCAGAAAGGCTTGTTGTTCCGGGGGAGTTGTTCCGAAGTGACACAGACGATGAAGACTACAATGGATTTGGTTGTGATCTGGGATCTGGGATGAGTGAAGCAAACTAGTTACAGTGTGTTATGTTGTTTGGGTTATGTGAATAACTGTTAATATGTTACGTTAGCATACCACCTACTCACGTTACCTTTAGCCTGTTGTTCTCCAGTTTATTGTTTTTACTATACCTCGCCTTTCAAGAGGAAATGTCTGTTCTTGGTTCTCTGATTTCATCAAATACATTTAAAAAATGTGACGTATGTACGTTTTTTTGGTTGGTGCGACTTATAAACAATTACTTATGTTCAATTTTTCAAGTTAATGAAGACAAAAAAAGTTTTTTTTTTTAAGTGTGCAGACGTAGGGGGTCCGAAGGGGCACGCTACGCTACAAAAGTTTGGGAACCGCTGTTAGACAGTATATAATGACTTTCCACATTTGACGCCTCATCCTTTGTTAGCTGTACAATAAATGCTCCTGCTAAAATGAGAGCTTTCATGGCCTTTCCTTCGGTACCATAGAAAACAAGCAGGCAAAAGCAAAGCAAAATACCGCCTGATAGCTGAGCTCCACTGAGTGCCATTCAGTCTAACAGCAATTTCATTACACGGTAAAAAAGAAAAACGGAATGGATGCTTTGGGAGGTGGAAATACCACAAAAGAAAACAACTGTGGCGCCTTCGGCGTGATGAGGTAGTTTTCACAGAGAAGAAGGACATGTGGGAGCGTTCTTCGTCTTCCCCCTGGTGCCGTGCTTTGGAGAGGAAGCCCCCCTATCGGGGAGCAGCTTGTGGCCCGATGGCGGCGAGCATGCACACGTGTCCCCAAAACAGGATTAGCACGGCCCCCACCACAAACACAGGTTCCCCCGTCGGAAGAAATCATCTCTGCAAACACTGAGATATTTTGTCTTTAAAAGCCAACGGGGAGAGAATGTCAAACATTCCAAAAGAGAGAGAGAGAGCGAAAATAGGCCATCTCGTCTGGCGGCACAGCTTCCACATGGCTGTGATTTGAGGAAAGTTTCACGAGGTGCGCCGCGTGTTCTTGTGCGAGATGGACCGGCTCTCGTTTGAAGGTAAACGCCAACACCGTGCCCCCCTCCCAGAAACAACAACAACACGCTGACAACTGATGATTTTGCGGTCGGCTTCAACGCTCCTCCTCGTCTCTGGATTAGCAAACTTCTTCCCATCGCCTCTGAGGAACGTGCTTCCCTCCAGTCATTTCAGGAAAAGAGCAGATTGGAACGTCTAAACGGGTTTAACAGTCAACTTGGCACTCGGGACTGATTTTACCCGTTGATGAAAGATGAACTCTTGCATTTGTAGAAGAATTTTGGCATTTTTTTATACTAATTTTCAGGTTATTCAGTCAGAATAACGATAAGAAATAAGGCTGCCCTTGTTTGGTGTAGATTTTGCTGTGCAGCAGGTTTGTATTGCATGCCCAGATTACCACTACTATTACTATTACTACCATTACTACTACTACTACCACTACTATTACCATTACTACCATTACCACTACTATTACCATTACTACTACTACTACCACTACTATTACCATTACTACCATTACCACTACTATTACCATTACTACTACTACTACTACTATTACCATTACCACCATTACTACTACTACTACTACTACTACTATTACCATTACTACTACTACCAATACTATTACCATTACCACCATTACTACTACTACTACTACTACTACTACTACTATTACCATTACTATCATTACCACTACTATTACCATTACTACCATTACTACTACTACCAATACTATTACCATTACTACCATTACTACTACTACTACTACTACTATTACCATTACTACCATTACCACTACTATTACCATTACCACCATTACTACTACTATTACCATTACTACAATTACTACCATTACTACTACTACCACTACTATTACCATTACTACCATTACTACTACTACCACTGCACTTACCATTACTACCATTACTACTACCACTACTATTACCATTACTACTACTACTACCACTACTATTACCATTACTACCATTACTACTACTACGACCACTACTATTACCATTACTACTACTACTACTACTACTACTACCACTACTATTACCATTACTACTACTATTACCATTACTACCATTACTACTACTACTACCACTACTATTACCATTACTACCATTACTACTACTACTACTACTACTACCACTACTATTACCATTACTACTACTACGACCACTACTATTACATTACTACTACTACTACCACTACTATTACCACTACTATTACTACTACTACCACCATTACTACTACCACCATTACTACTACTACTACTACCACCACTACTACTACTACTACTACTACTACCACCATTACTACTACTACATTACTACTACTACTACATTACTACTACTACTACTACTACCACCACTACTACTACTACCACTACTACTACTACTACTACTACCATTACTACTACTACTACTACCACCACTACTACTACTACCACTACTACTACTACTACTACTACCACCATTACTACTACTGCTACTGCTACTAAATTACGGTTTTTGCTCAAAAGTTGGGTGTCCAAAGTGTGGCCAGTGCTGTTTTTTATTGGCCTGCAGCACATTCTGAAAATATAATTTAAAAATAAAACTTAAAAAAAACAGAAAAAACAGCAAAAATGGAAAAATCAGCAGTAATTTTACAAGAATGAATTCAAAATAATATTAAAGAGAAAAAAAGTTGTCATATAACGAGAAAAATTCTGAATTTAGCGAAAATGTAGTACGAGGGAAAATGTCATTTTAAGAGTGTAAAGTTGAAAGATTAAAGCAAAAGGGTGGGATTTTTTTAAAGTGGTAATGTTATGAAAAACAAACAATACAAGAAAGTTGTTATTTTTTGAAAATGAAGTTGCCGAAAAAGTTATGTTATGAGAATAAAGTCTAAATTAGAGGAGAAAATTTGCAAAAAGAAAGTGTGTGTGTGTGTGTGTGGGGGGGGGGGGGGGGGGGGGACGATAAAATACATTATTATATATATTTATCCTTATTCCATTTCCTTCTATTTCTTATCTCTCCTATCTTGCCTAGTTTGCTTTGTTTTTACGGGATTATGTTTAATACGACTTTGCAGAGCTGCTGGAGATGTGAGTTTCTCCTGGAGATTAAGTACGAGATTATGAGATGAAGTATCTCTCTCGATATCTCTAATTTGCAAAAATAAAGTCAAAACATTACGAGAAAAAAGTTGTGTTCTAACGAGAAAAAAGTCCCAATTTTAGGAGAGCATCCTCACAGCATCTATGAGGGAAAAGCGAAAGCAAAAATGGGGGGAAAAAACGCTTGGACACCCCCTGTTTACGGTTCCAGTTCACTGCTACTTTATTGTTGGTCGTTTCCGTTCACACCGGTCAAAAGTTTGGAGACATGCTTCCATCCTGCTGAATGAGAAGGTGTTTTTAAACTTTTGACTGGTACTGTACGTAGCGGGCAAAGTCGGATGAACTAAAAAGGGCGTAAGCCTCACGTAAGATAGTTTATTTATTTATTTGAGTTGATTTATATCTTCAATACCAATGATGCATTGCAGACATAGCAGACAATCGGATCACTGGGTCAGTCAGCTTTAAAGTGCGGAACATTAAGGTTCTGCTTTATAATAGCAGGTTTTTTGCTGCCGGCTCAGGGGAGCTCCAGTTCCTTCGTCAAAAGTCAAACCAAACGCCACAGAAAAACTGCAGCATGCCTGGAAATGACTCAGAAAGCGAAGTGCAGAAGCCACGTGAGCGTAAGTGTCGCGTGAAAGTTCGGACTTCAAAAGATAGGAGCATATAAGTTCACGCCGCACGCTGCCAGGGTGAAAAAAACCATCATGGCTGTGAAAATAGCTTAAAAGTCGAAATGAAAGGACACGCTGTTGCTACTGCTGCCGCTTCTTCTTCTTCTTCTTCTTCTTCCGCGGCTCGGGCGGCTCTCCGCGCTTCATCTGAGGCGGCTGGAGCGGCGCATACAAGCCGCATGATGAAAGGCTGCATTCATAGCCGGCGACAACAAATGGGATTCTTTTGCAGCCTCACTCCGACGAAGCTGCCTCCTCCTCCGCCGCCCCTTTGAGGACAAAAGGACGGCAGACCTTTGGAGCTGCAGCAGCGTCGTATAGACCCGAACGACGCCGCCATGGAGAAACACGCCAAAATCTCATGGACAAGGCGTGACCGCGGGAACGGAAACAAAAGCTAAATTCAACGCTTAATTCCATCTTCACCACAAGTAGAGTGGTAGAGAAACGTTTACATACTAATACCATGTACACTACACAATGTACCGTGTACACCATGTACACTACACCATGTACATTACACCATGTACCATGTACACTACACCGTGTACCATGTACACCATGTACCATGTACACTACACCGTGTACCATGTACACTACACCATGTACATTACACCATGTACACTACACCATGTACATTACACCATGTACCATGTACACTACACCGTGTACCATGTACACCATGTACATTACACCATGTACCATGTACACTACACCGTGTACACTACACCGTGTACCATGTACACCATGTACATTACACCATGTACCATGTACACCATGTACATTACACCATGTACCATGTACACTACACCATGTACACTACACCGTGTACCATGTACACCATGTACATTACACCATGTACCATGTACACTACACCGTGTACCATGTACACTACCACTACCATGTTTAGGATTAAACCAGCTTTGCTTCTTCCTACTGCTTTTGGACACGTGGAGCTGTGACTCGTATCACGTGATGCAGTCCATTGCAACCTGTATGCATGTTCAAATCAAATGAAAGCATTAGCATTAGCATTACCGATACAGCACGGAAGTTGGATGATGGCGAGCAAATAGGTCAGACATCCTCCTGCACTGTGATGTTTTCTTGGTGCTAATCAGAGCAGGTGAAAAGTGTCAGCGAGTCTCATTTCATCAAATTGATTCGAGCCATAATCAACGAAGCGCTGATTGACTGCTGTCATCTGTACGCCAGACGAAGCAAATGACCTGAGATGACGCCACTAAATACGCTCCTCCTCATCAGCACGCCGACTGACGGCGTGTTGCTCAAAAGGCGGCATCACTCATTGCTCGCCCATTTCCCCTCCCGCCGCCGCAACACAACAACAGTCGTAATCAGCCTCCCGTGGCGTCGTTAGCGTGTCAATTACCTGAGTGCTGACAGTCCGCGTCCCATCCGTGGCTTCCACCGTCAGGTTGTAATTTGATTTCTGCTCGGCGTCCAGAGGCCGCGCCACGATCAGGGTCCCGCTGGCCTTGCCCACGTCAAAGCGGCTGTCGTAATTTCCACCTGCAGGTTTTTTTTTTTTGAAGCAAATAGCAAAGGATGAGTGACGGAGTCGTGGCTCAGTGGAGCAGTTGAAACACGCACACAAACAAACACGTTACGGCTCTTCTTGATGGAACTATCATGAAAGATGCGTGCTTTACAGTCAACAGGGGTGTCCAAACACTGGCCTGGGGGCCATTCGCAGCCCGCAGCTTGTTTTTTGATTGGCTTGCTGCACATTGTAAATGAGAAAAAACATCCTAATAATAGAATGCTAATTACAAGAACGTACGTTGTCAAAACAAAGCTAGATGGTTTTAACACAGAAACCATCCAATGGGAAAACGCTGCAAATTCAAAAGTCAACGATCACAAACATGCGCAAAAGAAAAATTCCGCAAATGCCAAAAATACACGCAAACCCTAAAGACAAGCGCATTAAATGCTGCAAGTTGATGGAACAAAACGAAAGTGAGCCAGGCTATCAGGTTGTTAGCCAAGCTACCAGATTTTTAGGCGGGTTATCAAAATGTTAGCTATGCTACCAGACAGGTGACCAAGATACAAGACTAACAGGTAGTCTTGTACCCAAGCTACCAGGAAGTTAGGCAGGTTATCGAAATGTTAGCCAGACTACCAGGCAGGTGACCAAGATACAAGACTAACAGTTAGTTAGCCAAGCTTCCAGGCTACCAGGTGGTTAGCCAGGCTACCAGGTAGTTAGGCAAGATACCAGTTAGTTACAAAAGCCACCAGGTGGTGAGCTAGGCTACCAGTTAGTTAAACAAGCTACCAGGTGGTTAGCCAGGCTACCATTTAATTACCCAAGCTACCAGGTGGTTAGCCAAGCTACCAAGTGTTTTGCTTTTTTTTGTATTTGGCTTTGATCTTGCAGGATTTCTGTTTTTTTAATTTGCTGCCTTGTCCCGTTGCATGTGTTTCGCTGTATTTGTGTGTTTTTGGTTTTGAGTCATTTCTGCGTTTGGAGCGTATGGACGTTACCGTACTGGCGTGTTTGTACCAGTCGCCTACCAGAGGTTTGGTTCTCAAAATACGCGTAACTGCTTAGCATGTCTCCACATGCACCCGGTTGGAGTTAGAGCATTTGACAAAAAGGTGAAAAATATGCAAATAAAAAGTTGGGCCACCCCTGCTTTCCACACAACAACAACAACAACAACAACAACAACAACAAACACGATAAAGCAGCGGGAAGCTTAAACGACGTTTTCCACTGACAACAGCTTGAAAAAAAAGTTGTTTTGCACGTTTCTTTACATGACAATCACGCTCCGGAGCCAAAAAACATTTAAAGATGACAATGCGACTCTTTCCGTCTTAACACAAAAAAAACACCCAGTTGCCCGCAAAAATGTTCTGTCTGTTTTGGTTTGGAAACGGAAGTGGTGGCCGAGTGGTTAGCATGTTGGCCACACAGTCATGAGATCGGGAAGGTGTGGGTTTGAATCCCTGTTGGGCATCTCTCCCCGCGCTTGGGTGGGTTTTCTACGGGATGTTTGTTTCCACTTTATGCTACTAAAATGACATTATTTTCCTCACAATATTCCAAGTTTATGATCGTAAAATTGTGGCTTTTTTCTCATTACGACACAATTTCAGATTTTTTAAAAACGATCTTGATATTTTGACTTTCTTCTTGTAATGTTCCAGGGTTTTCAACTTTCTTCTTGGGAATGTTCTTCTTCTAATTGTGATTTCATTCCCATCATATTTAGACTTTGTTCTTCTCACACAACCTTTTGGCAAACTGATTTTGCAAAAGTGGCAAGTGAATTTGTTGTTTTGTTTCTCATAATACTATGACTTCAGAAATATTTAACAACTAAGAGCTTATTTTAGCAGCATGGACGACTCAAATGACACGGTTTTCCTCATAATATTACAAGTTTATTTGCATAAAACTTCATATATTGACTTTATTTTCATAATATTACAACTGGTTTTTCTGTTGTTGTTTTTTTATTTTTCCCAACTATTTCAGCTTTCTTCTTTTAAACTTTCTTCTTGTAATTCTGACTTTATTCCCATCATGTTTCCACCTCATTATGACTTTTTAAAAAAAAAATAACATCTTCTTTCTTTTTTTATACCTCTACGCTACCAAAATGACGTTATTTTTCCTCATCATATTACACTATTCTCATTAAATTACAACTTTTCTTTGTTTTCTTGACTTTTTTCTCTTAATATTTGAACTTTATTCTTGTAAAATTACTGCTGATTTTTCCACTTTTGCTGTTTTTTTTAATTGAGTTTTCTTGTTAAGCGATATTTTTCGAGGCCAACAAGAAAACAGCACTTCGGACACCCCTGATCCATGCCTTCACTTCTAAACCACAGACATGCCCACAAAATGTATGTCACATCTTTCGGGAATGACTTGAGATGAGATCCACGTCGCCAACTACCGGCCTGGCATGCAAATGACACCATTTTCGTTCTATTTATTTTGGTCGCTCGGGTAATGAAATTTCCCGTTTCTACTGCGGTCGCTGTCGTGCAAACGCACCGAAGCTGACGGCGACACGAAACATGACAGAAAAGAGTATTGGGACATCACGCTTATGACATAAACATAAAACGTGTCCCGATACGAGCGCCACTGACACGATGCGGGATGATACCGTCACACAGCAAGCCCTCTATTGATTTTAGGGGGTGGTTGACAGCAGCTACCTTCTGCTGTACAGTTGTGGTCGCAAGCCATCTGAAGGATGTAAAACATCTCAGCATCCTCTGTGCCGCCTTGCGCAAATCCAAGCAAACACAACGTGCCAGGAAGGGAAAGGGGGGGAAAGCGCAAAGAGAAAGAGAGAGAAGAAAAAGAGACGTGTCAGTCATTGATCAAGAGGGAGGGAGGGAGGGAGGGAGGAAAAGAGCCAGACAAGGATTTTCAAGGTCAGATCAATAGAAGCAGAAAACACTCCAGAAGGTGATGTTAGCGCTAAGCAGTTTCCTACTCCTACGGAGCAACACAGTTTGGGGATGCGGGGGGGCGTACCTGTGATCTCGAACCACGCGGGGACGTCGCTCGACTCGGTGGCCACCACTCCCACCATATGCGCCACGGGGTCGCTCTCCATCACCGAGAAGGAGAACGGTGTCTCCTCGAAGAGCAGCGGGGACGCGTCGGCCGGCACTTCGGGCTTGGGGATCCACTCGATGTGAAGGCGACACGTGGACGACTTCTGGGGGCGCCCGTTGTCCACGGCTTTGATCTTTGGAGAGAGAACACGCTAACGTGAGAGGAGACGCTAACAATGGTGCTAGATGTCAGTGGCTGCATTTGAAGCATCACGAGTGGTCAGTTTTATCTAGCTCTGCATGCGCTTTAGAATGTTGCCACTGTTGCAGTGAAAGTCATGCATGTTACACGTGTAGTGTTGATTACACTTTGGACGCCCCTGCTGTAGGGCAGCTGTGGAACAAATCTTCCATTCGCAGCGTGTGTTGCAATAAAGAATGTCATGTATGTTCTAGTAAGCTTGGGTGCTGCTGACCAGATCTATACTTTCCATTTAGAATAATAGAGTAGATGACTGCTAAGTGTGTTCATGAATGCCAAGGCTAGTTCAAGCCACAACAAGACAAACTAACAACAGCTACAGTGGCACAGTATCTTACCACAGGCTTCAAAATACATAAAGGTATTATTGAAAGAATGCTTTGTGTTTCTGTTGTACAAGAAAAAACAAAACTGAAAGACACTAACCTCTAACCTGACAAAAAAAACATTGTGTGGCACCCCCTCCCCTTCCCTCCCCTTTGTGATTTAACCCCTCAATTACTGTTGCCCCGTCTGAAAGAGGTCGCGCTACGACATTGTTACAAAAAACCCTCGTTATGCCGCCCCTCCTGGCAACAAACAAAGGCTGTGCCGCACTGCTGGGGTCCCCTTTCATACAGAGTCCAGTCCGGTCTAGTTGGGCTTTAAGAGCCAACTCGCACTAGGCCAACAGTACCGTGCCCAGGTCTGGGTCTGGTCTGGGTCTGGGTGTGGGACCCGGCACCATTCCATGCACGATCACAACATAGTGGAGGCTGTAATTCAAGATTCAAGATTCAAGAGAGTTTTATTGTCATGTGCATGGTAAAACAGCAGTTATACCATGCAATGAAAATCTTATTCTGTTCATTCTCCCAAGGAAAAGAAAGAAAAACACAAGAAAGAATAAGAACATAAGAAACATAAACACATATACATAAATACCAAGAAATTAAGCAACAACAGAAGAGACATTAATGCAAGTAAATAATACAAATAAATAAATAAATAAATAAAGTGCTATGAGTGTGTGTTGCGTGTGGCGTGTCTGAGTGCTTCATTGAGAAGCCTGATGGCCTGTGGGTAAAAGCTGTTTGCCAGCCTTGTGGTCCTGGACTTCAAACTCCTGTAGCGTCTGCCTGACGGTAGGAGTGTGAATAATGAGTGTTGTGGATGTGTGCTGTCCTTGATGAGGTTGTGTGTTCTGCGTAGGACTCTAGTTTTATAAATGTCTTGCAGTGAGGGGAGGGCTGCCCCAACAATGTTCTGTGAGGTCTTGATCACCCGCTGGAGTGCCTTCCTATCACGTGTTGTACAGTTACCGTACCAAACAGTGATGGAGGCGGTAAGGACACTTTCGATGGTGCATCTGTAGAAGCAACTCAGGAACAGCCCAGTAATGAGGAGGATGCCACCACTCCTGGCAGATTCTTAGCCATAATCCACACGAGACACCAAAGAATGACTCAAAATGATCCACCAGTCAAACCCAAGCACACGTGACATTTCATCAACACCATCGCACTGCTTGCAAAACACCAGAGTCACCAGAATGACTCCACATAAGACTGGAAATAGTCCGCCAAGTCATAGAACTTAACAGTAACACAGCAGAATAGAACTTGTTGTTTAAGGTGTGCGATTGCTCCTCTTGTAAGTAATTAATGCAGCGGCAACCTTGTAGAAAAGACGTAGAACAAATCCAAAAAAATAGTCTACCAAGACATGCAAATTGCAGCGACAGCACAATACAACCCTGTCATTTAATGATGCGATTGCTCCTCTTGCATGGAATTAATGACAGTGGCAACCTTGCACAAAATAATCACAATGACCCCAAATAAGACCATAAATATTCCACAAAGTCATAGAGGTTGCAGCAAAAGCAGAATAGAACGTGTCATTTAATGATGCGATTGCTCCTCACTCATGAAATTAATGACAGCGGCAAACTTGCACAAAATGATCAGCAGGACCCCAAATAAGACTAGAAATATTTCACAAAGTCAGAGAAATTGCAGTGATACAGGAGAATACAGTGTGCCATCTAAAGTATGCAATTGCTCCTCCTTTAAGTCATGAATGCAGCAAAAATCTTGTAAAAAAAGGCATAGAAGAAATTCAAAAAGGTCTGCAAATAGTCCACAAAGTCATAGAAGTTGCAGCAGTAGCAGAATAAAACATGTCATTTAAGGCATACGATTGCTCTTCTTCCAAGTCATTAATCTTGTAAGGAAGCCATTTTAGAAATAAAAAAAGCCTGGAAATAGTCCAAAGTTATAGAAGTTGCAGCAATAGCAGAATAGTCATTTCATGATGAAAAAACTAGACTAATCATGCAATGACCCCAAATAACACTAGAAATATTCCACAAAGTCTAAGAAATTGCAGTAATACAGTAGAATAAAGTGTGTCATTTCAAGTATGCAATTGCTCCTCTTGCAAGTAATTAATGCAGCAAAAAACTTGTAGAAAAAGCCTGGAAATAATCCACAAAGTCATAGAAATTGCAGCAGTAGCAGAATAGAGCGGGCCATTCAATGGTGCGATCGCTCCTCTCGCATGGAATTAATGACAAGGGCAACCTTGCACAGAATAATCAGAATGACCCCAAATAAACAAAAACAAATTTAAAACAACAAAAACAACTTACCGTGAGAATGTCGTACTCCCCCGCTGATGAGAACTTCTTAGACGACACCAGGCCCGTCTTGGGCTCGATGAAGAACTTCCCGTGCTCATCTCCCTCCTCGATGCTGTACGAGATCTCGGCGTTGGCGCCCTCGTCGCGGTCGGACGCGATGACCCGGTACACGGGGTCCCGCCTGGCGGAGCGCTCCTTCTCTGGACGCTCGCGCTCGGGCAGCTTGATTTTGTAGATCTTCTCCAGGAAGAGCGGACGGTTGTCGTTCTCGTCCAGGACGCGCACGATGACGCGGACGGTGGTGGATTTGGCGGGGACGCCGTGGTCACTGATGGTGATCTAAAGATGAGCACAAAGAGACTCCTCAGGAAAACTTTGCAGCTGGGGTGTCCAAAGTGTGGCGCAGAGGCCACTTATAACCCGCACTTCCTTAATTTTCAGGTTTGTATGTTTTTTTTTTGTTTGTTTTTTTTAATGATCCACAGCACATTCTAAAAATAGAATTAGACAAAAAAAGTGGGAAAAAACCCAACAAAAAGGAAAAAAAAAACAGTGAATACAGTCAATATATTACAGAAAATAATAGTCATAATGTGAGGAAAAATGTATTCATTAAAATAAATATTAAATAATAGATTAAATTACAAATAAAATTAAAGTTGAAATATCAAAGAAAAAATAGTTTCTTATTCAATTTTGATTTTGATGCCATTTATATTTTTATATTATTATTATTATTATCATTATTATTATATGTTTATTATTTTTATTTTCTATTTTATGATTCTAAAGTCGGCATATTATGAAAAACAAAACAAGAGAAAAAATGAAAAATTAGGTTGGGAAAAAGTCATAATATTACGAGAATAAAGTCAAAGTATGATGAGATAACGTCATAACATAAGAAAAAGACAACGGAAATGTGTCAAATATTTGGAAAATGTTTACAAAATGTCAACTAGTGACAGTGGCCTTTCCATTCTTTCATTTTTCAGTACGCAGCTCTGTCGGGACACCCCTGATTTAGTCATTCAAAAATTCCCAGCCTTTTTCGACATTTGAGCGCGCAGTGAGCAAAAATTGCTGGCGTGATCTCATGGAAGAGCGTCCACAAACTTGATATGTTTTGGAGCTTCCTGTGTCGCAAGGGCAGGACAAACGTCAGCGTCGTTAAAAACCATCTGCTGAGTGTCTCCCATAAAGACAGCGAAGAGTCACGCGCCATTTGCTAGCGTCATTTCACTTACGCTCCTAATGTGTTTTTAGGGTTTTTTTCATTCTATCGCCATGTCTGCAGATGTCTGCCACAATGCGCACCAGCGCCATTAAGTAGATTGCGGGAAGGAAAATGTCTCTCTGAAGGAGGCTTGGCTCTTTCCAACAGCTCTTAGCTCTCAACACAACATTCACTGTGCCACTGAGTCCAAATATAAAGGCTAGAATGTCCAAAAGGTACTACGAGCACACAAATACCGTAAATTCCGCTCTATGAGCTCACCAACTAAATTTAGAGTGAAAAACATATATAAGCCACAGCATCATAAAATGGCACATTGTGGCGCGCACAAATCCGTGACGACCAGGCAACTCAGACAGGAGCCAATCATGAGCTATGAAAAAACTCACGACCTTGACGACCTTGTCAACCCAATGGAAATTGCAGGAGGTCATTACTTGATAAAACAGTCTGACTTACTGCGTCATCTTCCAAAGAACACTAAGCTCATCACACAGCAACTTAACACTCTAAATGTATACCTAATATATAAACATGTACCAATGTGTCCACCAGAGGGAAGCCAGAGAAGCCCAGAGCCCAGAGGGGAGCTGACGTCATTGCAGCACCCCAATGAATGCGTTGCTAAAAAAAAAAAAACTTTAAAAGAGTTGTTTTTCCCCATTTTAAACACGTATTAGTACATGTTTGTATATTTATCGGGTATACCTTTTGAGTGTTAAGTTGCTGTGTGATGAACTTAGTGTTATTTGTAAGGTGACACTGTGAGTCAGACTGTTATATTGAGTAATGACCTCCTGCAACTGATAGCTTGTGATTGGCTCCTGCAAAGAAAGAGCTACCATTTCCTCACTGACTCGCAAGTGGCACAGTATTAAACAATTAGTAGGAGTTCTGAAGTAAAGGAGATGTTACGAGATTAGAATGTAGCCATAAGCTGCACTATATTCAGAGCAGCCGGTGTGCCGCTACGGAGGTCAGGAGAAGCGGAGTACAGAGCGGGAGGAGCCATCTGGCGTGGCCCAGCAAGGTGCACTGTATTCGGGCACACGCGCCGAGCAGCTGGTGTGACACCAGGGAGGTCTCTGGCAAACCTTTTGCACTTTCCAAACGCCACGGCGCTGGTGTTTTGGGTGGATGACAACGTTTTTGTGTGATTGACGTCCACTCCCCCACCCTCGCAGAGCATTTGGGACAATGAGCACACAGAATGTCTTGCTTTTTAAGTTACGGACATTAACGCCGTTAACGTCACAAGCAGGAGAAAAAAGGAGCGCTGAAATTGCTCATCTGCACAGTATGGGTAATCTTGCCTTATTGGAGCGCTTTTTTTAAAGGATTGCTGATTGGAGCTATTTTTAATGCCATTAGATTTATCAGTATGACGTCATAATTCCCCCATTTTGGTCTGATAATGACGGTACACCCTAACATAAACAATCATTCCTAAATAGCTTAACTATCATTATCTTGAGCTGTATGTGGTGAAAGTCAGTTATATTTTCCTTCTTGGCTTTCTCATGCACTTCACATCATTTGAATTTGTTAACACATAAATAACGTAGTTAATAAATGAAGTTGTTATATCTAATGACTTTTCACATGTAGGAACTGTATGTAAATATTTTCAATATAATAATATAATAAAGTATCAGCACACATTTCAAATGTGGACTTGCCCCCCTCCTGCCTCCACCACCCCAATCCTACACTCTGTCTCTTCCAGATTCCTCTGCATGTCCCAGCATGTCCCACGTTGCTATTTCACCCCCCACTCCAACTCGGACCATCAAGCGGCACTTTGGCCTTTCTGCTATGCATCTCTTACACCCTCCCACCCCCTACCCCCCTCCACAGACGTCTGTCTCGTCGTAAAAGCTGAAGGCCCCCTGGGTCCCGGTTACCCACAACCATTAACGCGCCCCCCACCAACACCCCCTGATGGCATTTGGTGCAAACAATGCTGAGAAAGCCCACCCCCCCCGATTGCTCCACATGTTCCCAAAGGCTGCACATCTTCTACAGTACTAGCTAGCGTAGTGCAAAAACTTCTGTGTTACTTTGCTGTGATTGCACCCCATTCGTGCACATGCACGTGAAAGCATTCTTCTTCTGCAGCCAGCTGCCCTCAGGACACCGCTAGCTAGGGGGTGTGCGCTTTGTGCTTTATGAGTGTGCTCCCCCCATGGAAAGTGCAGACTGTAATAATAGTTTCCGGATTCCACATAATCAACACGTGCAAAAAAAAAAAAAAAAAAAACCACACACCTTACATCGCCATGGCAACACCACTTTGCAACATGCCGTTCCCTAACGTTATGTGACCGCAATTTTGTAAAGTCGCACAAAACTGTAAAGAGTTTAGGGACTAAGAACCTGCATTGTGTTTCTTTTTAAACGTCTATCACAATAATATCCTAAAACGTGTGTTCATTAACTTTGCCTTTTGTCTTTGCCAGCAAAGCCAAGACTTCTGTTGTCCTGGTGTTCAACAGTTTGTCTTCCAAACACTTTCATGCATTAGTACTGTATATTGGTATGGAGCGTGGGGGTGTTTACATGCAGTTATGAACGGCTTAGGTCAGGTGCAATCTGGAGGCAATTTGCGGCCTGCGGCTGATTTGTTTAATGGCCCACGCACCTTCTACAAATATTATTTAGCAAGAAAACTAAAAAGGAAAATACAAGAGCAGCTAAAATGGAAAAAATCTGCAGTAATTTTACAGGAATAAAGTCAAAATATTAAGAAAAAAAATTGTAATCTAACCAGAGAAAGTCGCAATTTTAGGAGAATAACATAATCAGTTTAGTTTAGTTTAGTTTAGTTTAGTTTAGTTTAGTTTAGTTTAGCAATTAAAGAAAAATGACAAATTTTAAAATGGCAATTTTTTTTAAAGTCATAATATTACAAAAAACAAAACAAATAAAGTTGTTATTGTTGGAAAATTAGGCTGTGGAAAAAGTTGCAATAGGCGAATAAAGTCAAAATATTATGGGAATAAAGTCATATTTACAACAGGAAAATTGACAAGAAGAAAGTTTGGAGGGGGAAAAAACAGAAAACGAAAGAACAGCTGCAATTTTACCAGAATAAAGTCAAAACATCAAGAGGAAAAAGTCTGATTCAAGCGAGAAAAAAAAGTTTCCATTTTCCGAGAATAAACTGGTGATATTGTGAGGGAAAAATATTAGAAGCATAGAGTTCAAACATGAAAGAAAAATACCTATTTTTTCAAAGTAACAAAACCCAATAAGAACATGAGGTTGGGGAAAATGTTATAATAAGAGCATAAAGTCCAAATATTATGGGAATAAAGTCATAATACATACTATGGAATGAAAATTCACAAAGATTACTTGTTATGAAAGTTGAAATATCTGGAAAATAAAAAGAATAAAGAAGTATAACTTCTTAGCATATTGCTTTACAAAATGGGCACCCCTGGTTTATTTCCAAAATGAGACTACGTGCAATGCTGCAATGCATGATGGTGCAAAATGGCTCACACTGACTGACTCATGATTTAAAAAATGCATATTTCCTTCCTTAAAGGAGTCCGTTTTCCTCACTGACATCTTTGTCGGAAAGCCTGATGACCACAATGCAATCTGCTCCGGTGATGAAAAGTAACACCGCTCTGGCACCAGATGTACTGGGATTAACTGGCGAGTGCTCAATGACTGTCATTAAAAGACCGGGAAAGGCAATTTAAAAAAAAAGAAAAAAGAAAAAAGAAAAAAGGCCCCATTACCAACCCCGGCTTGTGCGGCGAGAGGGCGGGTGCGGGGGGTGGGTATGGGGAACGTAAGTCGAGGTCAATTAAAAGCCACAAGTTTAAACCATCGGCAGCTTCCTGTTGCTGCTCGCCAGAGGATGGGAATAAACAGAGAGTTCCCGCTCCCCACGCAGAAACACGACACCCATCCAAAATGAGCTTTTTACGCATTCACAGCATCTTTTTTTCTGCTGGCTTGTTGCACACAACATCGGGTTTGTTCCGTTGGTGTTTTTATTTCAAAATAAAGTGGGTGCTTACCTCGAGAATGTGCTCGTCTTGCTGCTCCCTGTCCAACTTCCTGGATGTGGTGGTCACCAGACCTGCAGGACACGAGCAACGTTAAAAACCGTTGATGTTGAAATAAATCCTAAATCAAGAGGAATCGCTCCAAGCAATGGAGGACAAACTGAGTGCGCCACTTGGCCGCAACCAGCAGAGGCGCTCTGGATGTAGTCTCAACGGGTCAGCTGTCTGGAGAAGAACATTTGTCAAGTTGAGCGTACGGCTGAACGAAATTCTTCCATCGTGTAGGAAATATTGGCATCTTTTTAACGTTGATATTGCCTGAAGAAGAACATGACATCGCCCTCTGGCAACCACTATGGCTTGTAAACAGGAGTTCAGGACATTCAGGGAAACATTCAGTTACTGGATGCCAATATCTGCCGGGCCAGTCATCGGCCTGACAATAACACATTTTGCTGGACGATAACTGTCCTACAAATTATTGCTGATAAACGATATCATTGTCAACATGATTTACTTTTGTTTCTCATAATATTACGACTTCAGTTGTAAAAAACAACATTTTTCCTTTACGATTTCAACTTTATGCTACTAAAAGGACATTAGTTTTCCTCATAATATTACAATGTTATCATAAAATCACAGCTTTTTTCCTCTTAACTCATTCAATACCAAAAATGTATTTCTACCTTTTTATAAACACGAACACCCAATCCATGCATCCATTTTCTATTTTTGCTGTTGCTTTTTTTTAGTTTTCTTGTTAGGCTATATTTTTAAAACATGCTGCAGGCCAATAAAAATAAAGAAACAGCTGTGGGCTGCAAATGGCCCCCAGGCTGTACTTTGGACACCCCCTGGCTTAAAGCAGTTATTCGTTGAGGAAAAGTTAAGCATTTTTCATTGGTCATCATCTCCTCTACTACCCCTGCTAGGAGCCAACTGTGGAAATAACTCCCGGCGAGTTCTCGCCATTCTTCGGGGCACCGAGCCAACTGCCAGAAGGGTCGCTGGCGCTCGCTCGCACACGTGAAATGTCGCAAAGTCCCGCAAAGACGAGGCCCAAATAGCATCCAGCCAGCGCTGCCTGGCTTGGCTTGCCTAGCTTTCCATTCCTGTTATGCAAGCCGAACCAACAGACTAACAGTGTAAAACCACACCATGCTTGTTGCAAGGAACAAGGAACATCCTGTGGTTTGTTTCTTTTATTGTTTGGAAGCTAGCTAGTTAGCTCCCCACATAGCTAGAAAGCAACGTTAGCCTGCTAACTAAGAGGTTCAATGATGGTTTCTGTTTGGAGTGGAACTGCTAATCCCCTCCCACCTAACGACGCCAACGGTTCGTGCCATCTGTCAAACGCCGACATCTTCACGGTCCATCCACTCCGCTTGGACACTGTGACCACATGATGTTACCACATCAGGAGCCACAGCGGGTTCGGTATCTTGCCCATGGACAGTTTCGCATGGCCATGGGAGGATGGAGCATCCAACCAGCAACCTTCAGGTTGGGAGTCAACCACTCTACCACCTGAGCCATGCCGCCCAAAGAGAGACCCGTTGTCTGTTCATGCGTGAGTCACAATCTACTGCCGAATTACTGTCAGAGCGCAGGCTGGCCATTGCAGAAATGACACTTGCAACAAAGTGTTGGCGCAAGCAAACTAATTTGGCGCTGCAGGAATTTATTGGGGTGGTGTTGAAGTCAACAATAGGGTTAGGGGTTAGGGTCGGGGTAAGGGTTAGAGGTGAGGGGTGAGGGTATCACTGCAGCTTCTGAACGCATCTCACTATTCCATGAAGTCATGTTAAAGGAAAATTGCAAAAATCTGCAGTAATTTTACAGGAATAAAGTCAAAATATTATGGGAATAAAGTCATATTTATGACAGGAACATTTACAAGAAGAAGGTTGGAAGTTTGGAGGGGTACAAAAACAGAAATGGAAAGAACAGCGAATTAAGTCAAAACATTAAGAGGAAAACGTCCTACTCAAACGAGAAAAACAGTTTCAATTTTACGAGAATAAACTGATGATATTGTGAGGGAAAAATAATGTCATTTTGAAAAAGTCACAAAACCCAAAAAGAAAATTAGGTTGGGGAAAATATTATGTTAACAGTCTAAAACCACACCATGTTGTTTGTTTAACTTTTTTATTTTTATTTTGCCCATCATACACAATCCTTATGTAAGACATAAAAATATGTCTCTCTTTTCTGTGCCTTCTAAAGATACAAAAACAGCTAAAAAAACAGGCAGGTAATAAATTCACATAATGGGACACACCTAGTCCGCCAAGAGAGCCCGCTATTAAAACACCTCCAAAATCCTCCAACACCAAAGATATATTTATACGTTTTTATAAACCCGAACGCCCTATCCCAAAGACGTAGAGGGCAAAACGAGGTGATTATGCAACCGCACACTAAAAGATGTCACTTTCAGAGCAGTTTTAAGCCATAAAAACAGCCACAAGGTGGCAGAAGTGCATTTGATAAGAACTCTGCATGGATCATTTGCATGTAAAAACACACTCGACAGCAAGGAGGAAGCGGAAGAGCACATGGAGGAGTGTAGCCTGCAGAAGGTTATGCACTGTAGGGAAATTATAACGCAGACACACAGATTAGTTCCAAATGTGACAATTTTAAGTAGGCCTAGTTCATGTTGATATATGTAAATACATTTGAGCTGTCACAAAAGCAAAAAAAAATTGTGTCAAAGCGAAAGTTGTATCTTTTCACAAAAAGCTGTTTTTCTCCCTTTTCCTGTTGGGAACTGATATTGTCTCGATACTTTTCCATATGCTCCTAAAGATTACCAAAGAATGGTAATGGTAGGTTATATACAGTATATATATATACATATATACATATATATATATACATACATATACATATACATATATATATACATACATATACATATATATATATATATATATATATATATATATACATACATATACATACATATACATATATATATATATATACATACATATACATACATATACATATATATATATATATATATACATACATATACATATATATATATATATATATACATACATATACATATATATATATATATATATATATATATATACATACATATACATATATATATATATATATATATATATATACATACACATATATATATATATATATATACATATACATATATATATATACATACATATACATATATATATATATATATATATATACACACACACATATACACACACACACATATATATACTATATATAGCCATAGAACACAATATTTTGTGTGCTTTGAATGCGTTAATATGCAGGTCACGTTATGTAAACGGAACGCTGTTGGCACTTTTTGGAGGTTTTTCAGAAGGCTTTATAAGGCGGAATAGGCGAGTCCCACTACGTGCATTCTTAGCTGCCTTTTTTAGCCGTTTTTGTATTTTTAGAACACTCAGACAAGAGAAAGACGCGTGTTCAGGATTGTGGATGATGGGAAACATTCAACAAAAAAAGTGCGTTTCTCCTTTAAGTAGCAACGGGCTCATCTGAGAAAACAACTCGGGTCGGATGAGTGCTGAGAAAATGTACAAAAACCGGGGCAAACATTGGGCTAAAATATTCGTCTGAAACTGGGGTGTTCCAAAACTGAGGTTTGTCTGTATTTCAATTCTTGCCCTGGTGGGGGAGATAAGAGAAAATAACGACAACCACAGGGTCATCCAACGCTAAATAAAACAAGCAGTCCTTGCTGGCGTAGACCATTCATAAACACGGGATGGGGTTAGAGAATACGGCAGCGTGTCCGTGTTATAAGCAGCTTCCCGTCCCGCCTGCCAGCGTATAATTGCATGCCTCGCAGAGACACCGAGTACGGAGTGGAGCGGCCAGCTCGGACCGCACCAGAGCTGCCTCGTCGCCACGCGGCTGCCCGATTAGCATAAAAAGCAAAGGATTTCCGAAACCCCAAAGCCACCGGTGGCGCACATGCCGGCAGCGAGGAGACTGGGGCCACAACTTACAGAGGCCCGAAATAGTCCTGCTCAGCAGCACTGCAATTAGGAAATAGAAGACAGCCACTTTAGCTGCGTACACTTGCATGCTTTCCTCTCGTCTTCTTCTGGCCCTTTTTCATCTCACACACACACGCACACGCACACGCACACGCACACGCACAACCACTGATTTATATTCAAGGGAAAAAAAGCTTTCCTCCAGGAGGAACTTTTGTGAATCTCTTGCAGTGGAAGTTGAAAGTGTGATGACTACCATAGAACAGGAAATTGAACTTACTGTGACAGAAGTGCAGGAGTAACACAATTAAATACACTCATTATAATGTAAATACACAAACATACGCTATACAATGCACAACAAAAATAAACCAAAATTCCCCGACAAATGGCACCTGCGAACCATCAGGGCTGACCACCTGTGCTTTGTGTAGCAAAGGTCCTTTGTGCGTCCTGCCATAATGAACATGTGCACTGGATCTCCTGTCCGGCTGGGGGCTAGGGGGCGCTAATGAGCAGGTTGAGCAGGTTTTGATAAGTTTTAAGGCCTCAAAAACTGTTAAGTTGCTGAAGAATAGGAATAATTAATGATAATAATTAATGAGCGGGCCCTCGCCCCTCCACTCAGGGTTCACACAAGTAAGTCAACTTTTTTTGTCCTCAGACTGACCATCAGAGTGGCCCACATCCTACGGCTTAGTGCAGTTTTCCTTTATGGCACCCAAAAAACTACTATCTCAGCTCAGGCTGCGGCTTTGATGCTGTTTTTTGTACTACAAACTATGAAAAACATATGAAACCCAAGTTTTTTGGCTAAGCTCAAATATAGAACCAGTGCAAAAAAACACTGTATGGACTGAGTAGTTATTTTAGTGCGTAATTTACTGCCTTCACTTGCTTTTGTTTGTTCCATTTCTGGCCGCATCGCATGGGGCTGTCCTGAAACTGCGGTTGTTGCCTGTGAGGAATGACACGGTTACAAAGTTACAAATGCTTTAGAAGAGCAGCAAGTACTGCATTTTGAGCACATCTCAGCATGAGATCACCACATACTTAAACAATGCAGTGGGATCCCCGCATATTCGCCATCCTGCATTCGCAACATGACGTCAGCGCGAGACGGCAGCGCCCCGTGTGGCTGCGGCACGTTAGCACTAGCGCCTCCCGTCAATCAGGTCTCAAAACTTGCAGCGAGGTGGATACAAGTTAATGTATGATGGGAAGTCAATCCTGAAACGATGACTGTAGAAACATTCTCCGCCAGCTAACCCAGAGGGCCTTGAGAGGGAGAAGGAAGCAACCCCGCAACAGACGGAAGCACGGCTGTAGCGTTAACCTTTAACCTGGTCACCAGGCTAAGACTGTCGGGCTTAAACCTGGATTTTAGGGGTGTCAAACGACCGGGCGTCACAAGATTTCGTGAGATCGAAACGTGACAAGATTTGTCAATCGGGGGAAAAAACGGTCACATGGGCAATCACACAATAAACGAAAATGAACTGGATATTACCATGTGCATGCGTCTGGACAAATGATGTCATTTTCACACCCACGCCCCCTCGAGCGGCCATTTTCATGCGGAAAATTCCCGCTCCGTGCAACTCCCGTACGCGGATGGAGACACATGGAAAAGAAAGTCGGACGAGCAGGAGATCCGCGCAGCTAAAGTAGCGAAATACCAGCATTTACATGAGGCAGCCTACGCTGAAGCACAGTCGTTTAAGCATAAAGGAACAAGCTGTGTTCTAAGCCAACTTGTTTTTTGTTTTTTATTCTTTTGACAAAAAAAAGCAAAAAACAGTATGATGCCAACATTGTACTCACGTTTTAACAGCAACATCATGCTATGTTCGCCTTTTCGCTGAAGAACAACGAAAGGGTCAGACTGACAGCTCCCACATCTGTAGATGACTGACAGACAGGTGGCAGAGCTTTATTTTAGGAGGTGTAGCGAAGCCTGCCTTTTTATAAAGTGGCGGGCGTACAGACATCATCTAGCTGGGGGGGGGGGGGGGGGGTCCAGTGTCATAAAAAGCCACGACTGCATCAGCGAACATTTGAGCGCCTCTTCTCTGAAAAGAGAAGCAAACAAATGAGGGAGATGATATATTTTTAATGTTTGGTGTTAATCAACAGGCTCTAGGGACACATATTACTCTTAGAAAACCATCAAAAAGTCCCTTTTGCATAATGGTGGAGCTCAGGGGTGTCCAAGCGTGTTTTAGCGAGGGCCACATCGTGAAAAATCACATGATGCCACTTACGTAGATATTTCGTAAAGCAACCCATCTACTGTAGATATGCTAAAACTTATACATTTTTCAAGAAAAAATTGCATGTCGGCTTTGTGACATAGGTTAAAAAACCTTGTCAACTTCACTCTCTGCTCTTTTTACCCCGTGTTTGCTGTTTTTTCCCATAATTACATTTTGTTTTCTTGTACTCTTATGACAATGATGACATGATATTTTTGACTTCATTCCCACAATGTTGTAACTTCCCCCCCATCCTAATTGTTTTTGTTTTGTTTGTTTCTTGTAATATTATGACTTAAAAAAAAGGCTTTAAAATTTATTGTATGCAAATAAAATAAAATTACTTTTCCCCATAATATTACAACTTTATTCTGGTAAAATTGCCACTTTTCTCTTTAGAATGCAACTTTTTTCTCTTGACATTTCTACTTTCTTCTTGTTGATTTACTTTGTTTTCGCTTGCGGAGACATTGCAGGGACATCCCTCAGACTGCGGTGCTTGCTGGTGACGAGTCATAGCGTTACGCCAACAATTCCTACAGTGGGGCAATGGAAATGTCGTTAAACATACGATTGGCTAGTATGTTTTACCCAGAAACAACCTTATCGATGCTAGCACTAAGTGAAGTGTGTAAACAGCATCGTGTCCTCGCTTTGTCCAACATGTCCACCATAAGATCCGCTGCCACAGGATGTGCGGCCAACCCCAACATCTAAGCACCCGTTTTACTTTAAGGCCATACTTTCATCTATTTAAACGCATCCTCCTCAAAACCTTTGAGTTCTATATTGCTTTATTTGTCCGAAAATGACTACTTGCAAGACACAGGAATAGTCTTTCGCATGTCAGCGCGGCCGATAGTCCATTGCTCCCTGAAAAGTTAAGACACTGTAAAATGATTGGTTGGGAAGCCAAAGACGTCTGCGCTTCCAACACGCCAGGCCTTTGTCCCCGACGCACAGATGCGCGCTCGCACAAAAGCCATCCAGAGACGTGGGCTGAGCCGGGTTGACAGTAATTACAGCCGTGGCATTCAGATCGAGAAGGCGGGGGGAGAAGCATGGGACAAGCTCTGAAGCATGTCCTTCGATGCTTGGTCTACTGGCTCCAAAATGGAGGCCTGCAGGGGAGTTAAAGAGTTCAGGACGTGGTTGAGTTGCTGCTCCGGAGACGGGCATGCGTATTTATCTTCTAGGCCAGTGAGAATGTGCTGGAGAGCTCGAGTCACCAGACGTGTTCAAGACCGTGACTTGTTGAAGATCATTTCTATCATCTCACCTTGATGCTGGACAGTTGGAAAGGGCTTTTATAAGACGCTGTTTTGTATGTCTGTAGCTTTAATGCTAATGAGCTGGTTTTGGACACTCCTGTCTCCAACTTCACTATTTAGCACTTTAGCATTTGATTTACTGGTGGACTTGCTCCACTTTTGACACATACACTGCAGTTCTGCACTTGTACAAAATAATAAATGCCATATATATCACATACAACAACGTAGCGTTAAGGACTGGGACAGGAGGAGACAGGTTAGCAACACTAGTATAGCTTATGTGGGCTAAATTGCTAACATTCCACTTTAACATCATGCTAGGCTAGCCTGCTCGCTGAAGAAAAAAACTGGTGAAACTTACAGCTCCACATCTGTAGAGGACTAACAGCTTGCAGAGCTTATTTTAAAATGTGTAGCAAAATCCTGAAGAAATTTTCCGTCCATCCATCTTCTTCCGCTTATCCGAGGTCAGGTCACGGGGCAGCAGCTTAAAAGCAGGGAAGCGCAGACTTCCCTCTCCCCGGCTACTTCATCCAGCTCCTCCTGGCGGACCCCGAGGCGTTCCCAGGCCAGTTGAGAGACAGTCCCTCCAACGTATCCTGGGTCTTCCCCGAGGCCTCCTACCGATCGGACGTGCCCTGAACACCTCCCTAGGGTGCGGCCGGGAGACATCCTGACCAGACGCCCAGCCACCTCATCTGGCTCCTCTCAATGCGGAGGAGCAGCGCTTCTACTCCGAGTTTCTCCCGGACGACTCGTGGACAAGACCCCAAGGTACTTAAACTGCTCCACAGTTCCGCAGGTTCTCATCCCCGACTGGGAGACGGCACTCCACTCCTCTCTGGGCGAGAAAACCCATGGGGCCCTGCCAGGCCCAGCCTGAAGAGGCAGCATGGGTCTCCCTTCCAATGAGCTCATGGGAGGGGCCAAGGGGGTCGTGTGCAGAGTGAGTTGGGTTGCAGCTGAAAGTGGAGACCTTGGCAGAAGCTAGCTCTCGAGAAGAAACATTAGGAGTTGAAATTTGGTACACGACTGACAAGCACACGTGTGTAAAATCGAAAAACATGGCGGCCATCAAGCAAAAACCTACTCAGCAACTACACGTACGCTAGCGTGTCTTTCAAAGCACTTTCACCACAGCCGACAGGGGGTGCCACGAGCCTCATGTACAGTCCTGCAAGAATGAATGAATATTCCATTGTCTGAGTGCTGTTTGACCTCCGGAAGACAGCCAGGAAGTCATTGGAAGTATCCCTTTCCTGTCTCGCCTCCCGTGATAATGGACGGGGTCTTTGGTGTTCAAGGTAGCACTGATAACGTCCGCCTGAAGCAGACGATTCCCAACGACTGATCCAGATGGCTTTGAGTTGCTCCTGTTTTAAATCGCTGCCTTTTTATTCTACAGCCCAGGGTGACTGGCGAGCAAACAGCCTTAAAACTAACCGTGCTTACCAAAGCATTACTTGCTAATTTCTTTTCCGTTGCTGACAAAGAGCTTCTGGCTCCAAATGTGTGACTGTAAAAAAAAAAAAAACTGTCATGAAATCCCCTCTGTTGTGTCTTTATTTGCTCTGCTTTAAACAACTGCAAGCAGCCCTTACTGATTTCAGTGGATTGGTTGGAGATTACCGTGGGCGCAGTAGCGGGTAATAAATCAGTGTAGCTTGTCAGTCATCCAGGTCATACTAATCCGCAAAGGTTGAATGGAGGCAACTGGACTCCTCTTGTTTGTTGGGGACGTTTCACCTTTAATCCAAAAGGCTTCTTCAGTTGAAAGATTGAAGTGTGGCTCCTCCCCATTTATGTCCCTGGTGTTTTGGCGTGGCTGGTGAATGACTGCCCTGCATAACAGTACACGTCTGTCCTCCTGGTTGCAAAATAAGGTCACAAACGGACCTACAATTTTGTGGCTTTTTTTGCTGGTGGAGAAGGTAGTTGCGCTGACCGTGAAGGAGTAAGCTCACCGCGCACCCAACGTACAACCTGTAAGTGGAACGTGCGTACCACACATTCATTCATTCATTTCATTCATTCGTACAGCCAACGCACGACTGGCCTGAGGGCTTCGTATGAAGGTTGCAAGAGCTACGCGCGAGCTGCACGTTGGGCATACCAACGATGTAAGATCCCTACAGGAAACATGATTGGTTCTGCACATGCATGAGACCTACGTCACTCGCCTCTACTTGCATTGTTTTTTTTTACGACAGAGCTTCTATGACTTCACGTGCCGTGATATTTATTTAAAAGACTGCCAACAAGCAGTCCTGCAGAAATGGAAGTTGATCAAGCCAGTTGGTGCTACTAATTCCCACAGGTGTTCCAAGTTTAAGTGGAATACTTACTACCTCCTCTGTCTGCATAAAATCAGGGTTCGGAACACATCCTCGTGAACATCAGCTGAATGGACAAAAGCCAGACCATCTAAACACTTGAAAATTGGTTTAAAAATAGTTTTTTCCTCCAGAGAAATTGGAGTGTTCTAAAACTTTTGACCGCTAGTGTATGTGGGGCGCACGTGCGACGCACGACAGACATAAAGAGGCCGCAAGTGCAACGTATGGAAAAATAGACGTTTTGTCCCAACCCGACACCAGCAAAACGTACAAAAGACACACGCTGACCTTACGGACGACGCACAAAGATGCACAAAGTGCGTGAGTTTGTCTTGCAACCTAATAAAACGTAAGCCCCCATAGAGTTTGTTTGACATGACAAAGACCCTTTGGGCGGCGGCCAGTCTACAAAATCAGCACACGACACGTGCGCCCTCTGTACGTTTCTTGTGTTTTTTGTACGTAGAACAGCCACAGCAGCCCGTACGACAGGCTGTGACTCAGCCTTTTGGGGTTCTACATCCAACCAGAAAAGCCTCCAGGTTTGCACCATCCCCCCCCCAAAGATTGTCTCATTCCATGGGAAGAGTGGCCGCTAACGAGCTGTTTTGCCAGCAGCCAGGCGAACAACCTTATGTTATGCAGGACGTCCAATAACACCAACCCCGGGGGACACGTCCACCATGGACATCGATTGGTTTAGAACTGAAGAAGCCTTTTGTCTGAAAGGTGAAACGTCTTCAACAAGAGTCCAGCTGCCTCCATTCCACCGTTGCAGATTATTCGGTAATGCATATGATAATCTGTCTTCCCATTTTTTGACCCAGATTGAGAAAGTGAAACATGTCCCGTTGTGACGTCTACGTCGTGCTTGGTCTCCATTTAAAAAGGTGCAAGGTTCAAAGTCCGACCACGTCTTATCACTCGGCAAAGTACACGACCGAGTTTCCCACAGTAGGTGGGCGGGCGCAACCTTTAAAAAGAGCTTTGACAAATCCTTGATGAAAGCGGGGGGGGGGGAGTCGACAGCGAGGGGGCTGCATGTCTTTAAGTGTCAGTAAGTGTGCGTGGGATTAAATATGGCACGGTGCATCCACTCTATCATAAACAAACAAACTAACCCCCACTGCTGGCAGGCTTTTGATCGTTTACGGAGATTCAAGGATCAGATCTCAGGTAACCACAAGTAGACAGGAAGGGAAGGAAAGAAGAACCTTCCTTCATGACAAAACTAAACGAAACAAAATGAAGAGCAGCTCATTTTAGTGGCATAAAGCTGACAGAAAAAAAGACACTTTTAAAAGTAATAATATTATGAGAAACCAACAAAACAATAAGGTTCTAATTGTCAGAAAGTGAAGGTTGCAGAAAAGGGTATTATGTTATATGAAGGTTGAAATAGTTGGGAAAAACAGCTGTAATTTTACACAAATAAAGCCAAAATATTAAGAGACAAAAGTAATGTTCTAAGAGAAAAAAATGCAATTTTACAAAAATAAACTTGTCATATCATTCGGTAAAATAATGCCATTTTCGGAGCATAGAGTTGAAATATTAAAGAAGAAATGTAAAAGTAGGAATATTATGAGAAACAAACAAAGCGAAATAAAGTTCAATTTTGAGGAACATTAGGTCGGAGAAGAAGTTCTAATAAAATGAAAATATTATGGGAATAAAGTCATAAGATTGCAAAAAGAAAATGTACAAAGATTTAGGAAGAAAGTTGGAATATTTGGAGAATAAAAAACACTAAAAAGGGGAAAAAGAGCAAAGAGTGAATGTGATAATAATAATAAGCTTTTTCACCAACTGTATATCACAAAGCTGAGATGCTTGAAATGTATACAACTAGAAAATATCAACGTGTCCCTTGCATCCTTTCATTTTTGACTATGTGGCCCTCGCTGGAAAAAGATGGGACACCCTCGGCATAGCATGTACAAAACCGAGCCAGCGGAAGAACGACATTTGACTGTGACGGAAATCTCAATAATTCATGAATAGATTATTACCTCCATCCCGACTTATAAGGCCAGGCGACACGCTCATCGATGTCGTCTGCCATGTTTTTTGTTGACTTTGGACCTCTTGAGGTGGGATATACTTCCCATTTTAGTCCAGTGCAGTTTATATGCTCATAAAATGCCCAACCCCAGCCTATTTATTATGAGGCACTGTCCACATACTGCTGTAAATACAAACAAATAAATCAAATTCCCCCTCATACCACCTTCTCCCGCCCCCGCTTTCAAAGCGAGCAGTTATGTTGTAAGCTCTCAGGTGTTGATTTTACAAAAGAGCCTGCTCAGCAGAAGAGCTGCTCTTGCAATTTAATGCTAAACTTATGTCAGAGGAGGTAGGCTTGCCTTGTTTACTCTGCAGAAATAAAGTAGCCTGAGGCCAGTGGAAAAAAAAAAAAAAAAAAGAAGCGCGGCGCAAAAACCAAAACCACCATCCAAGGCGTCAAGCAAAGCCTTCACGTCTTTGAAGCCTGACGGGCTACATTTTGGAGAGCATCGCAGGGCAGCAGCCGACATTAGAAGGCTAGCTTGTTAGCTTGCAACACATGCCTTACGGAGCTTAAAAAAAACAACCCGCATACACTCACACAAAACATAGGCTTTCATTTCTTTTCCTTTTTCCCACCCTTTGGTGAAGCTTTGTAGACACGCCAAGACGGGGGCCCGATGCGTCCGACGCCGTTTTAGAAGGTGTAATTACAGAGGCTGGCGTGTAGTAAATTTAAACATTCTGCAAAGCCTGCAATATGCGGTCACTGTGTGTCATGTTGACCTGATAACATGGAGACACATTAGGCCTTTTTCATCTCGTTAATCTTCAAGTAATAGAAACGTCATTCCAGTGGCACCTCGGCTGAAACCTAGGTCACAACCGGGCGTACGATTTTTTTTCACGGTACAAAATCTGAGGGTGTCACTTCATTCGTTCAGCCAATGCGGGTCAGTTGGAAGACCAACGTCCGTCAAACTTGCAATAAAAGTAGTCACCTTGCGTTCTATGCAGGCTTCGTATGACAAGAACTACATGTGAGATGTACAACGTAAGATTCATTCAATCAAGTGTTTAAAAAATCTTTCAGTGGAAGAAGTTTCTGTACTAAATATCCCACGTTAGGACGTGGACCCCTGTGGCTTGTAGTATGTATAGCAGTTATATTTCAGGAAGAGAATGACTCGTTTTAAGTGGGGGAAAGATGATATCATATTTGTACAGCCTATTCTGGGTGGACCGAGGACAACTAGACAAAAATCACATTGAAATGATCAATGATAAAAAAAAAAAACATCACCACACATTTTGAAAGGCCTCCTCCTCCTTTGCCACACGCCAAACATCCACTTATTGTGGTCGTATATAATATATCATCTGCTATAATAATATTTAGTTGGTCTTTAGTCACATGCACACATTCATGTGTGCTGAACCGCACCGTAAGCAAGCTTGCAGATGAAGGAAAAAGATAAAAAAAGGTCATTAATAAGGTAATAAGACAATTAAAGAAAAGATTCAAGTCTTGCATTGGCTACATTTCCCTCTCTTTGGGAAGCCCTGCTAGGCCATGTGAGGCTGGTTTTGGGGGATGCCTGCTACAACGCTGAATCCTTATTTGGTCAGAAAGTTCACTTCGCCAGTTCTAAACGAAAATAACTCCAGCTTGTTGATGCTGACTACCTTGGGGAGGGAAGAAAGGACCACACACACGAGTGCAGGGCAAATTGGAGCAACTGCTTGCTCGCTTGCTTCACTTACCATTCCTCATTTCGCATTAATGAGCGCTCGCATGCAAAGCCGGAAGAGACTGCTCCAAGATAAGTCAGAGGGAACAGCGTGTTTAGTTTCGGGTCCTTGGAGTCCGCTTGAAGCATTTTCCAACATGATTTTATGGCCTACGTTGGCAAACTGACAAATGTCAACATGAAGCATACCCACGAGTGCAAAGTACGTGCCACAATGCACGTGTGGAAAAAGAACAACCAAAACCTGCTTCACTTTGCACCTCTTGTCCCGGACCCCACCAAACATGGACAACTTCATAAGAAGCCCATGAAATATGAATCATCAACATGTCCAAGTGCCACACGGAAACACAGCTTATGGAGCGCAGCAGGGAAGAAACCTCCAGGATCAGCCCGCTGCTATTAAAATGGCTGCTTTCCCAGCTTCACAACAATTCAGCGTAAGGTGAAATTAATAACAAATCATTCTTTAGCCTCTACTGCACAAAACGTTTGAAGTGCTTGCTAGTTTTGTTTTTTTTTTACGAACATGATTTCCGCTAATTTTCTTTTAAAGGAAAAATGCACTTTTTTTGGAAATTTGCTCATCATCCGCAATCCTTATGTGAAACATGAGCACACGTCCTGCCCTTTCTGTGCCTTCTAAAGAGAGAAAAACAGCTAGCATGAGGAAGCTAGCAATGCACGTCATGGGACACCTCCTAAAACCTCCAACAACGTTTTATAGTTTTATGTACAAGCTGTGACCTTGCGGTAACAGGTGCATTCATAATAACACGTAATAGAGTATTTTGCCGTACTTTGATCGTTTTAAACATTATCGGAACTTCTTTCCTTGGCGCATCGACTTCACCGAGCCCATCGATACGAACTAACGCAACTCGTGCAAACAATAGCGGCAGAGAAAGCATGTCTGTTTGCAACTACTTATGGCAGAAGTTGCGAGAGCTGCCGCCGCCGACTACTTTTGGGCAAATGAGGATCCAGAACCTTATCTATATGAGCCTGAATATACGTACTGTATACTGATTGTGATACATGGAGCACATAGCACATGATATCACAACACAGCCCATCCAGCCGTGTAGAAACAAAACATGGGATGTGGGCTAATACTTCACAGATCATTTGGTTGTCTATTCGTAGTTGTTCATATGCTTGTTCTCGTTTCCTCATCAGTACACATTGGTGTCCCATTGCATTGTTTTGGAGTGGGCCCCTTATCACTCCGTCGTGGCGTCAGGCGCCGTGTTACTACACCAGAAGTTCTTCGAAGTTCTTCTAGCTGCTACAATAACAACGTCTCTGTAGCTTGGTTTATATACAGGTCAGTCATGTAAATACAACGTTGGGAGGGATTTTGTTAGGGCTTTAGTGTCCCATTATGCTAGCACATGCTAGCTGTGTTTCTCACTTTAGAACGCGCAGAAAAGACAAAAGGTGCCTATATCTATAACAAAGGTTATCTGTTCATTTGTAGCAGCTAGTTATGTAGAAGAAGAGGGAACTGTTTGATTGCTATGCTTCTCGTCCTGAACTCCACTGTAGAAAAGGGTGTTTTCTACACTTCTGTCAAAATTATTTCATGATGAACTGGAAAATGTGCCAATTTCAGAAAGCTTTTTAATGTGTTGCCTTGACCTTTTGCATAATCATTTTCATTTGTAGTACGCTGATGATGTTTGATAGCAAATGCTACCTGGACGTAATACATGAAGTGTGTGTCTAATGAACGCTACGTAGCTACAGTATTTTGACTGACATACTGTATGAGTGGTACTCAGGTCATGTACACAACTATTATTACACAATTATGTGTCATCTTTATTGTCAAGTTGAATTGAATTGTGAATTATTTGTGAATGATAGCACACACCTTGCTAGCCTGTAAACGTGGAAACTGTGAATGTGAAATACTAAACATTAGTATTTAGTAAAGCAGATTCAAAGTTTACCGGTTAGATTTCACATAATTTTTATGTGTTTTATAGTATGAGAAATCATGTCGACTTAAAATTGGCCTGCTAAAAAGGTGTGAGCACCCCTGTGCTAGACAATATCGCTGCAGTATGGATATCGATGTCTGCAAAAAGAAGTGCTGGAAGACATCGGTATACCCAAGTTGCTTGATATCGGTCTCGAAAAGGTGTTGGACAATATCACTATCTTGGATATTTTTAAGAAGGTCAAAATCGATCATCTCTCTCGACTACGCCTCTACAGTTTGCATACAACTTTGGAATTTGAATCATGTGACAAATGAGGCCTTTCCAGTGTTGCCACTTGTTATCAAAGTTCAGTGAGACTATTATTAACAATGGGTAATAATATTTTTATACTTGTATGACAGTCAAGAACTTTCAAATGTTACCCAAAACATTGCAATGTTCCCAAAAATACCATGCCAAATGTATATATTTTTTTCTTAAAACCGTATACTTTTTGACCCAGCGCTTGTCCAGTCTGCATTTTGGGTTCCAACACTTGGCTTACAGCCTATCGTGACAGTAATGTTACGTTGATGACGTTAGTTATTACCTTTACGCTGCATGTAGTCAGCCATGGCATGTCCAACACGATCGTGTGGAAAACAAAAAGGGTCTCCTCTCATTCCATGTGGAAGTGGTACGTTTTTGGCTTCTTACTTTGTCCTTCTTCCCCTCTCCGTTTGAAACACTGTCTTAAGATTTTTAGGAATTTTCTTATGAGATGGTACAAGTAGCATGCCTTGTTGTTATTTGGCGTTATCTTAAATCTTCATTTGTAAGTTTTTATACAGTGGGCACTTCCAAGTCAAACGCCCCCAAGTCATTTAAATCGCACTTTGACCAAAATTTTCAAGACATTTTCACCTCTTAAGTGAGCACAAAACACGAACGAAACAGCAGTCTTACCTGTCCTGGCGTTGATGGCAAAGAACCCCTGGGGATTCCCGCTGGTGATCCTGTAGGAGAGTTTATCGCTGGCCTTGGCATCCGGGTCCACCGCCTCTATCTGGATGATGGACACATCCTTGGGGGAGTTCTCCATCACGGAGGGGTAGTAGACGGGCTGGGAGGCTTGTGGCGCGTTGTCGTTGACATCCTGCACCTCAATGTAAACCTCCACGAAGGCCGACAGCGGCACCACGCCGCGGTCCATGGCGTAGACGGTCAGCCAGTAGTGAGGTGTGGTTTCGTGGTCCAGCAGCTCTTGAGTTCGGATGACGCCTGAAGGAACAAGAGTGTGCCATCAGGGGACGTTTTTATTAACCCCAGTTTTTAATGGGTTACAGTCGAGGTTGGGGAAAGAAAGAACATCCTAAAACACCGCCTGAGGCTCTGTCAACTATCGATCAGCTACAGATGCAAGTTTGATCCTGCTGCTTTTCTTCAGCGGATATGCTAACCAAGCACGGTTTTAATGTTAGCACTTCTAGCCAGTGCTGAGAACGCTTGTGTCGTCTCCTACTCCATTTCAGTTAACAATCTGTGAAATCGACAACGGGAGGAGCTTACAGCCGAAGGCGGCTCGATTGAAAGACGTCAAAGTGCGATAGGGTCAACAGGCGGCCAGTTGCGCCGTGTTTGCATTAGCTAGGAGGGAAGGTCGTTTTACTGCCAGGTGGGGGATACAACCTTCAGCTGAGCAAACTAAAGAGCTTTCAGGGATATGTGAATTGTACAAGTCCACAAATAACAAATATATACATAGAAAGGAGCGTGGATGAGGAGCAGAGGCAAGGAGCAAAGAAAATAAATGGGACTGTCTTGGTATTGGAGAGAAGTATAATAAGACCACAGGAGGGGGAAATGTAAAGACTCCTGAGCTAAACAATGAAGGGATTCTAAATACTTTTAGACCGATTAAAATACTAAATGCACGCAGGAAGCACAGAGACTTATATCCAACATGTGCATATTATAATTAGGGCTGTCAAAAATAGCGCGTTAACGGCGGTAACTAATTTATTCAATTAACTATGTCAAATGTTTTAGCGTAATGAGCACATGCGCACCATGTCAGGCCACGCTTCTCTGTTACGGCACAACAGCGTCCCCACACAGAGTCTGCCGCTCTCATACAACCTGATTCTGACCTGAACACATCAACAGCAGTGCAGTTCCAACACCATATGTGTGTCTTCAACCCACAAACACGTCTCTAGTCCTCCCCGGAATGACACTTTCTCTCTCAGGGGCGCCGGAGCACCCAAAGAAAACCCACGGACACGCGGGGAGAACATGAAAACTCCACACAGAGATGCCCAACGGAGATTCCAACCCAGATCTTCCCCATCTCCTGAGTGTGTGGCCACCATGCTAACACTCGCCCAATGTCAAAAACACTGAATTCAACTAAAAAAATGTGTGATGTCTTTGAACGCAACCCGCCATGGCTCATAATAAGCGTGATTCAAATGTTCAAAGACTGGTGTTTTTCATTTCCAGACATGTGTAGTATCTTTGAGCATGATTTAAATGTTCGCTTCATTTGGAGCTGTTGATAGATGCAAATGTATAAAATTGTGTCCTGTCATTTATCTTTTTGTTCAAAAAATACAGCAAAAAGGGCACTTTCACACATACAAATACAAAACGTGACCTGCGTTCTCCTTGGAAGGACGTCTAAAAATCCCAATATTCCCAGCCCGGAGTTCCCCTTGGTGGGATACAGTTACAACATAAAGCCACTTCCTGTCTGTGGACACTTGGACAACCTTCCTTTTTTTTTAAAACAACAGTCATTCACAGGACGGTGATAGCAACAAAAAAAACTGGATGACTTGAAGCAAACGTCATTTGTCTGATTGGCCAATAAAAAGGAGGTGGACCCGTATCATATCATGGCGTCATCCATATCAGCCACATATGAGAGTACAGATGTTGATTTTACACTAACAGCAAAATACATTGCAGTTGTAAGATGGCGTCATTTGGGTTAGTAGACCGAGGAGTGCCAGCGTATGGAGCTCAAACGACACTGTATACCCAAGGTCACGCTCTAATGGGAACAAATAGTTTACAGAGACGGGCTCTTTGTTGACACAGCCTTTTGTTGGCTGATGCTAAGTGGATAAACAGCAGGGGAAGACTGCTAACTGATAAGTAGACCGACCACCAAAGGAAAGAAGGCGGGGGAAGGTTAGCATATTACATTATCGTTAACATCAAATAACGGATGAATGAAGCAGACACGTGCACTGTTAGCACGGTAGCGTGCATGCAAAGTTCATAGCAGGGCACGCGCTGTCATTAAAAAGTTTATTTGATTTGCTGCTCTTAAAGCTCCCCTATTATGCCAAATTGACGTTTTAATGATGCACCATCAGTAACGCGTCCCCACAGCCTGTTTATGGCCACCAAACGTGATAAACATCCATCATCTCCCTCCCTTGTCCGCCTTACTTTTGAGAGAAGAGGCGCTAGCTGGATGTGGCCACCGTGTATATACACCTCTGCTACTTCACAGGAGGACAGAGCGCTACACAAAGGCTTCGCTACGCATCTTAAAATAAAGCTCTGCCGACCATCTGTCAGGCGTGGGAGCTGTAAGCTTGATTGTTTTGTTTTCTTCAGCAGCTACTCTGACCAGGCATGATGTTGCTGTTCAAATGTACTGTTAGCACTTTAGCTCACATACCTATGCTGAAGTTGCTAACGTTCAACTCCTTCAAAACGTCTCCATAGCCTCAGCTCTGACAGCTTGGTGGAAAGCACTTGGTATCCAGACGTCACAATAAATAGGAAACCTTGAGCCTTCATAGCATGGAAACACAAAAGACTCTAAAATCATCCCTTTTCAAGAACTAACCCAGAAGTTCCACATTTGTGACAGTCAATATCTCCAGCATTTACAGCTGAAATCAACCATCCACCCCGAATTAACAACAAGCCCAACTCACAAACCAAACTATGATCATAGAGGAGTTTTTAGGATCCCAACATAGATAAGTTACTTTCAAGGTTATACACATTTCTCAACACTAACTGACATCGCAATATCCCTCCCAACTTCAAAGTCAGAACAGGACCTTTCCAGATTTCTGGCCTCAAATATGTAAAAACTATTTTTCACTGCAAAAACACACATTTAGAACTCATCCAGATTATTCACAGAATACACAACATGGGTGGAAGATGATACAAAATGGGTTTCACAACATCACATCAATGCACTTATTGCTCGCTGCGCACCACTGACAGTTACATGCATGCTGTCTGCCACTCTACACCTATTAGACCCTTTTGGACACAAGTCACAGATCCAGTACAGTATTAGGCTGCCGCATCCCTCCAGGTCCTCAAGTCTGCATTTTAGGAGATATGACATAGGTACAACTACACAATCACACTACAACTACGCTGTTCACAGCCCGAGCTGTCGCCAAGAAAACCGTCCTCCTAAACTGGAAAACAAGAAATCAACTGACCACAACACACTGGAAGAATTTCTTAACAGTTCAACTTTCAATGGAAAAAAATGTCAGCTTCAATCAATCAGAGCACAAAATACAGTCTACATTTATTCAACAACTGGCATCTACAAATGCCTGATCTTAATTCCACTGAATCTGCAGATGTTTTTTAATGATTATTTTCTTCTTCTCTTTTTAATTCATTTTGTTTAGTAATTTATTCCTCAAAATCCATTTTCCCCTTCCTCTTCAATATTACTATTATCACTATTATCAGTGTTGTAATATTTACACAAATATACAAGTACCTGTCAACACTGCGCACACACACACACACACACACACACACACACACACAAGCACGCACACCCTTTTGGACTGGATTGGACTCTTAAACTGCCTTCTTAATCACAGTACTCTCCAGAGTTTGACCACACAAACTAAACATATTCCTGTGTTAGGATACAAACTATTTCAAAGGATCGCCCCAAGATACCTCGGGCAATAACAATGTCTTTTTTTGTTTTTTACTTCACATCTCATGAATTACAGGCATTAATCCCAACAGGCTTAATATCTTTGAAGCATGGATCCTGGCTGCAGAAAGTCTGGGAACTTTGGGCCGCTGTTATGTCAAGTTGCCGAGTAACGCAAGAGATTTGGTTCTGGACTTTTTTTTTTTTTTTACATAAGCACACATGAGGACCCTCTCCTCTTGCCCACTGTGGAATTTGAAGCATTTCATCAGGTCTGCGGAATAGAGAGGAAAGAGAATCGCTGTGAAAGTTTATGGAGGCATGTGAGCGAGAGGCCTGAGAAGTCTGGGGAATGTGGGCTAGCGGGGAATGGAATTAGCACAGTGGGTAGTTCAGAGACAACCCGAACAAGGGAGCACTTTTATTTTCCATGACACACTTTTTGGAGGTCAGTTACTCGTCCATCCTTAGTGAAAAAAAAAAAAAAGAATTCTGGTGCTACCTTGACCTTACAGCTGCGTACACACCTGTGGTTCGCTATAAACTATCAAATATGAACCGAATACGGTGGTCTGCTTCGCGGTCGCATTGGTATTTTTGTCTGACAAGATCAAGAGTGTCGAAAGCACGGACCTGGGGAAATTTGGAGGCCGCAGCTGAGAACAGCATACAAGAATGCAGTCAAACAATTGAGAAAAAAAGTTGTAATCATTGAAGTTGTCATTTTAACACGGGGCTGTGCGACGCACACATTTTAATCACAAGTAGGCATGGGCCCGTTACCGATGCCAAGGCACCACGGCATGAAAAGCCACTGTTTCAAAACCACTAAAAGTTAGCGTCGTACCGAGAAAGTGGCCGTCAAGCACGGCCACGACGTAGAAATACGTGGAGTCACGTCCTGTTTGAATGCTCGCAGTCGGAAGTGGGCTGCCGTGTGCTGTGTTGCCATACGTCAGGCGTACATAGCACGGGTGTGGTTAGCTGCCTCATTAGCATTGAGCCGTTGTGGGTGGACTTATTACTCACGTGGACGGTCACCAAATGCAGAGATGTGATTGAGAAGGAGATGGCAGTGGAGAATAAGCGGTATAAAGCATTTACTCTCCACGGACCATCTCAGTTGCTATCAACAATCGCATGACTCGGAAACGCACGTTTGTGGAAGAGCCTGACCTGCCACTATCTAACACAACCTAAGAGTATGAGGTTTTTAAAAATATTTCCGTTTTGACCTTCTCGGACTACTTGATCTCTCAGGCTGCTTGTTTGGCGCACACCAGGGTTGGCATGCGACATTTGCCCAAACGAACCATACTAGCTCCTTTTAACCCAAGCAAACATAACAAGTGTGTGGGTTGTTTGAAAGGCCCAATGTGTGAGTGTGTGTGTGAGCGCACAAAAAAAATACATCTGGAGGCCGTGACAGTTCACATCTCTTGGCTGCTCTCAGGTAACTTTGAATAACAAAGTCTTAAGGTTGGAAAAAAGCGGAAAGCAAACCTGGTTGTTCCATTCTTGTGGCCTAAAGGTAGGGTTTTTTTTACAGCCCCTACAGGACAGAATAGGCACACGGACTGGGTGCGGCAACAGAATTCCTCAGATTCATCTTACATGTGCTTTGTTAATAAACTATTCAGCCAGAGGACACGGCAAGATTGGTTTCCATTTGTTTTGTGTAGTTTAATACTTTTAAAAGGAATGTTTTTTGAACGGGTGCAGCAATTACTATTTTCTGGCCAATCACCGATTTCACCGACATGAACACACATGCCTCTCTTTTCTGTGCGTTCTAAAGATATAAAAACAGCTAAAAAGAGGCTGGTAATTAAAGCACGTAATGGGACACACCTATCCACCCAGAAGGCCTTCTACTAAAACACCTGCAACAAGGTTTCATGGTTTTCTATCCATGCTGTGAGCGAGTACTGTAGTAGCAGGTGCATTCATGACAGCATGGAATACTTACAGTATGTTGCCCTATTTTGGTCATTTTAAAAGCATTGATTTCACAGAGCAACATAGAAAGGAACGCCACAACTAGCGTTCACTTTTCTGCAGCAGCTCCAATATGCAGCGTTACCTTTCGGTGGTGGCCTGAGTCGTTGTGAGCGAGTGTGTGGTGAAGCAAGTCGCTAGCCGGCTAGTAGCTAGCTGGTGTGGGGTGGCGAGGTGTCACTACGCCAGCAACGCAGTTCTTGGGCGTAACAACGTTGGCAACAATAATAACAATGCCGCTGTAGCTTGGTTAATGCGCAGGTCACGTTATGTAAATGAACGTTGCTGGTGGCTTTTGGAGATTTTTTCAGAAGGCCTGATAGGCGGAACAGGTGCGTCCCATTACATACATCCTTAGCTTCCTCTTTTTAGCACAGAAAAGAGAAAGAGTCTCACATAAGGATTATGGATGATCGGCAAAATAAAAAAATAAAAAACACTTTTCCTTTAACAAGCCTGCCCTGCTGATTGCAATTTTGGGCGATTTCTTTTTTAAAAATAACTCTTTCAATGTTGCATTGATGACATGAGGTAGGTCACAGAAATGAAGCTTCAAAAATTGCTGTCCAAACTACTAAATAATATCAGTTCCCTTCGCCTTTTGTTTTTCACATTTAAAAAAAAGAAACCGACTCTTCACAACACTGCAGACCTGATTTGAGCCTCTTGCCAAAAATAAAGTGCACAGCTAGCGAAAAAGGCTGGCTGTTCAATGCCATGAACGCCATCGTTTTCCTTGTAGCAGGTTGCTCTTTTCGCTGCTCATAAGTGCTAACAGCGGGCCGACGCCTGGCTCTTTGTTCCGGCAAGCTTTCGCGTTAGCCATTCACTGGCAGAGCAAAAGAGGACAGTGGCTGACTTTCAGAACTTTGCATAAGTAAATAAGACCGGTGGACAAGATCCGTTTAATGTGCAAGGATCGGCCAATCCCCCAAAATAAGGAACTTGGCGCCTAGGCCTGTCACAATAATAAATACATCCATTACCTGCACGATAAACAAAAACTAAATAGTGTTTGTTTTCCACCTCTCTAAGAGTGTTCACTCTGTGCATGTGTCTCACTATACAGTGGAATGAACAGAGTGAACCCTCCTGTCAGTCATTCAGTCTTTGTCCCAGTGGGTGGAGGTGGGGCCCCAGCAAGTGCGCACACAGAGTGCTGCAGCCTGCGTGTGATCAAAGGCAAATGAGAATGGAGGCACGAAAGCGATGGTTTCTAAGGTGAATGCCACAGCCTCAGTGTGGGAATATTTCCGTTTTAGACAGAATTCCCGAGGTGGGCTCATGAACACCGACGAGCCGATACGTCGCATTTGTTGGAAAATAATGGCGACGAAGGGGAATGCGACCAGCTTGCATGCACACCTCAAACACGACCATCCTGTCCAGATTTCCCAACTGCCAAAAAACTGCTGCTCGAGGAGCAGCGAAGCCTTTGTTCAGGCAGTCAAGGCTTACTGGGGTGTTTGGTTGGAAAAGTAAATATAAACAAAACAGACGCTCACAGACAGTATCGTTCACTACTGTACATGTGAAGCCTTCCTGCTAAAGGACTAATCCCCAATGTTCATTATTTCTTTATTGAAGTGCAATTTTGTTTCCAGAGACTTAATACTCCAGTTTATTTTATTGTTGGATGTGCTTTTCATTGGAGTGTTTTTTTCTTAACAGAGAGAGGGCCATTTTTTTTTGTTTTGTTTTCAGTTATGATTTTTATTTAAGTGTAATTTCTGCTAAAAGACACACAGTCCATTTTCTTTCCACTGGCTTTTTATGTCTTTTTTGTTTACTATGTTGTTGAACTGATTTTCTTTAAAAAGCTCTTGACATTCCAATTGCAATGCTAAATACTCTTGAGAAATTAAAGCTCATTGCTTTTGAAACGCTGCGCTCGCATTATTACGCCATATATGATCATTAATTGAATACAAAATTATCTCAAAATAATGTTGATCATGATGTCATTTATCGCCAATAATTTGTCCGGCAAAATTTGGTATCGGCGCTGCATGCTTAGTTTTTGTGTTTGTTTTTTTTCCGAGATGAATTACAGCGATCGACCTTGCATTGCTCCTCACGAGGCTACAACCTTCTGTATTCTGTGTGTATGCTAGCGGCCTCCCCTTCACTCACAGACTGTACGACTGACAAAAGGGCTCACTCCGTTCATGCAATTGCTCTATGGAACAAATGCACCAAGGTGCTGAAACCAATGCACAGATTGAACTCCCTTCCTGCCTGTTTGGAGGCGGGAGGCAATGAAAACAGACACACATGCACATGGCAATATATTGAGGCCAGAAAAATGATCTTTTTTTTATTTTTTTATCATCCCAGGTTTAGGCTTAGTGTCCACGAGACTGAACAAGAAATCTTTCATCATGTTTTAATCTGGCGACAGGAGATCTTGTGACACCCCTAGTAGTTCCTGTATTGTGTGTGTTTCTTATTTATTCACGTGTGAAGTACATTGCCGTCTCTGTAAGATGCATCACATATTCCGATCAACATTTACCGAGTCACGCAACAGGTAAATGAACAAACCCTTCCGGTGCACGAAGCAGCTCTTAAGTTTCTTAGGCGGCTTTAATGAGAGCCCGAAGCACATCATCCTCACTTTAATGGCCAAAGTGTGGTTTTCGTTTAGCGACAGACAATCAACTTTGTCCCGTTGCACATTCCTGCGTCCGTCTCCACAGTAACGGCGCTCAAGCGTGAGGACTGTTTGGATTGGATTCAGGTGCCACTTTGCCGTTCTTGCTTTTATCTCAACGCAAACTCAGAAAGAGGGCAAAGTTTTCTGTGTTTTAAGCTCGGGTCTTTCCATTATGGTGAAGAATAAGTTTCACAGCCACATATGAGGAGGGAGGGGGTAAAAAAAAAAAAAGGCACAAATGGGAAATACAATAGCCTGATTTTCTATCAAAGTGTTACATTCACAGAGAACGTCTTCTCTGCACGGCGTGGAGTGAAAGGCCAATGCATATATTATCTGACAAGAAAGGGCAATGCATACATTATACAGTCAGCATCTGTTTTTTTCCCCACTCAGAAAGAACATTCCGCTGTAGTCACCTTTTACACTAGATAAATCCACATGTCCTGAACATGTTTTCACGAGTGAGTTCTCACCGCCAGGCGCAGCAATCTAATCCAGCCATCTAAACTACACATTCTTGGTTATTAAAGATGCACAACTCAATTTTCCCCTGACCTTTTGTGTGCTCATTGTGAATACGAGGGAAAAAGCTTTCCACTGTTTCCTGCTTTGGAAATGAAAAAGGTTTTCTTTAGTAGAGACACCAGTCAGACACAACAGAAAGTCAAATGTGAGTCATTGGAAGTAAATATAAAATATTGCCTCATGGAAGACTGAGTGACTCAAATATAATTTGTGTGAAAAATGGGGTCAAAACCTTACACTCGTGACTCAGCAGTCGCCATCCATCCATCCATCCATCCATCCATCCATCCATCCATCCTAAGCAGGGAAGCCCAGACTTCCCTCTTCCCGGCTACTACGTCCAGCTCCTCCCGGGGTTCCCAGGCCAGTTCACAGACCCTGAGGCCTCCTAACAGTAGGCGTGCCTTGCCCTGAACACCATCCTGACCAGATGCCTGAGCCACAAGCAGTCGCATCACCAGAAATTCATTGATTTTTGGTTGAAAAAAAAAATGCAGTGATGCCGCATTTATAGAGGTTAACTGGTTGCAGATCTGACTGTGATAAGTGAATTTCCGCAAAGTATCCATTGATCTTCTATGCCGCTTATCCTCACAAGGGTCCCAGGTATGTTGAAGCCTATCCCGAGAGGTGGGGTACACCTGTGGACTGGTTGCCAGCCAATCACAGGGCACATATAGACAAACAGCCATTCACATTCACACCTATGGACAATGTAGAGGCCCCAATTAACCTAACATGCATTTTTCATAATGTGGGAGGAAACCCACGCAGAGAACATGCACACTCCACGGAGAGATGCCCAATGGAGATTCCAACCCGGATCTTCCAGATCTCCCGTCTGTGTGGCCAACATGCTAACTACTAGGCCAGCGGCCGGTAAGATTCAATATTAATAAATGGAACATTGTTATAGTTAGAGCCTAGAAAACCATAGAAAACGCAAATGGTTTTCAGTTTATAAAAAAAACACAAACTTTTTTTTTTTTTACCAAAAAGTGAATTATCTTTGGTATCGTCTTTTTCTGGTTATTCCCTTAATGAGCAACCTGTATTAACATAAAAAACAAAACAACTTCAGGAGAGTGAGTGCCTCACCAGCCCGGAACCTCACCGTCACTGGTTTGAATTCCACTATGACTCTTCCATGAACAACTCAACACGGTTTTCGACAGCCAGGCTCCGCTGACCATAAATCAGTAAATCATTTACACTTGTGGAGCTTTTAAAAGGGTGTGAAACAAGACAAGGCAAATGCAGTCATGTCATCCGGCCTTGACGAGAAACCCTGCAGGGGTTTTACATTACCAGAGCCAAGTAAAACAGGAAACAGTCTTCCCTCACTTCTTGTCCAAAAAATAAATAACTAACAGAAGGTGTGTCATGTTTCCACCTCTATGTCTTTTTTTTGGTTTTCTAATTTTGAACCATTTTAAAACATTCTGGTCAACATTCACGAGATGCAGCTGCAGCCCCGCATATAGAACGGTGCACACCACTTGTTTTATTTTCCTCGCTAAGGCCGTAATAATGCAAATGCCAAACAAACCACACCCATCATTTAGTGAAACCCTAGGAGGGGCATTACCACCTTGGCTGCATTTAGTCCTTGCATATAATCCATGACGACCAGGCTCAATCCTATCAATGTACCTCCTGATAATCACTTAATATAAGCATTGGGGATTACCAGGAAGATCAAACCAGGCTGCATGGATCTGGATTTAGAGTTGAGCAGGAATGCCGGCCATCCAGATAAAGGACATCACGGTGTAATACAGTCCACCTCACGGGTCCACAACGGTCCTGTCAAGTCAGTAATGAATATGCAAGAGATGCAGCTGTAAAAGCCATATAACTTTACTAAATTGCAAATCAGTAATCAGCCCATCACCACAGAAACAAACACCACAGCCGACAAGCGCGGGGGGGGGGGGGTCATCATCCGATGCTAAATATACCGCCTGAGAGCCAGCCCTTCCCCAAAGGTTCATGGAGGAAAGCACGTTGAGAAAAATGTACTGGGTTCTTAATTCCTCTTCAACAGAAATGAAAAAGAATCACCACGGCACGGCACATGTAAATACCTGCAACACAAGTGAGCAGCAGTTTGGTTTTGTCTTGCCCACAGTCAAGCACGGTGGTGGTAATCTGGGTTTACACAAGTGCTGCCAATACTGGGCAGCTGCGGTTCATTGTCTCTTAAACTTAGGTCACCAACGGTCGTACAGGCTCCCTCGGCTGGTCTACATGCAAAAAACCCAGCAAGAAACACATGGATGGTGCACGTGACATGCTGATTTTTGAACCGTAGAACGGCTGCAGAGGTTCTTTGTCATGTCTAGGCCTGTCACAATAAAAAAACATTTCTGGATGATAATTGTCCTACAGATTATGGCAGATAAATATTATTGTTAACAATATTTTATATATGGCATAATAATGCAAGTGCACTGTACAAAAAGCACTGATCTTTAATTTCTCAAGAGAATTTAACATTGTAATGGGAATGCCAAGAGCTTTTAAATCAAATTAATCAAACAATAAAATTAAACAAACAAACACAAAAAGACAAAAAAAAACTCCAATGAAAATAAAATGGCCTGTCTCTTTTAGCAAAAGTTGCACTTAAAAATCACAATCACAACCAAAAACAAGAAATAAAGCAAACACAGCGGGATGCAGCGGCACCAAATAATGCCAGGACTGCTCCATGGATGCAGGAGGTGGTGGTGACAATGCACACCCACGTGGGAACAATGCGCATCGCACTTGCTTGCTGCGCACTAGACGTAAAAGTCGTGCGTGAGCACGTCAATGCACAGCATTTTCAGTCACGAAAGGCATGCTCTGTGCGTAATTTATGTGTAAACAGAACGCAAACAGCGCACAAACCAGTCTTCACGCTTTTCAGGCATGCCATAAATACATAAATAAATGACACCCATTGCCATGGTAAATTGCAGGACACTGCGGAGGCAAAATGTGTGCAAGTGTAAACGTCGCTTTACTTCTCACTTGCGCTAGCGGCCCCGCCTCCACCCACTGGGACAAAGAGACTGAATGACTGACAGCAGGGTTCACTCACTCTGTTCATTCCACTATAGAACCAACACGCTCTCCTCTTGCCATCCAGCCTGTTTGGTACAGAAAGAGGAGGAAAACAACCATGCGTGCGCATGGCAAAATTATCCAGTTTGTTTTTACTTATGGTGTGGTGAATCGATTTATTGATTATCACGACAGTCCTAGTCATGTCAAACAAACTCTATGGGTGCTTACGTTTTTTTCAGGTTGCAAGACAACCTTACACATTACGTACGCCTTTGTGCATCGTCCGTACGGCCAACGCGTGTCTTTCGTAGGTTTTGCTGGTGTCAGGTTTGGGCAAAATGTAAATTTTTCCATACATCACACTTGCGGACTCCTACGCGTTTTTGTGCACCACACATGCACCCCACGTATGTAATTAATGCAGCCAACGCCCGTTCAGATATTCCGTACGTCCTCCATGCGTGTCGAGATCTTCCGTTCTCCACGGCCCAAAAAAAAAAAAAATCATACGTCAAGTTGTGACCTAGGCTTTCGCTGGCAAGCGATAGTGACTCAAATGACCAAGGAACAAACATTAGCTCATTAGCATAAAAGCTACAGACACACAATACAGCATGTTTCGAGTAGGGCTCACTAAAAGCACTTTTAAAATGTCTAAATTCAAGGACAACACACTACAGCAGAACCTCTAACTTTTTAAAAAAAATTGTTAACCACTAGAATATTGGACCTTTAAGACATTTGCACAGTACTGTATCGAGCCACACAGGAAGTGATGATGAATTAAAACCAAAAAGCTAGCCGGGCCAAGTCCAAAACAAGCCATCAGGTGATTGCTAGTTTGCGGTAGGAACTCTTGGAATTCCAGGCTGCTTATTTTTTTTTAGCTAATTTGAGTCAGCTGTTAAAATGATTTCTGGGCAGCTAAGAAAGCTTTAATAACATTTTCATCAAAGAAACGCCTGCAGTACAATATTTGAACCCTTCTTAAAAAAAGACTAAGAGCACAGAGGAGGAGAAACTAAAAGAGGTCAAGCCAGTGAGAGGCATCCTTCCACAGTGCCTGCTAAGAATGTCCACTCAGGTCTGAGAAACAGCTGCTCTCTCTGTCCCTAGTGCGCCCCCAGGAAGCCTGGAATCAAGTTTACAGGAATACTCCCTTACCTCATTGTTCCACACGACTGAATTAACTAAGTCTGTTTCTACACTTCATTAAACTTTTCTAATGCAAATCATTTTAATCGGATGCAAAGGCAGGCTTCACACAGGGGACAAACTGGAGGAAAAGCAAAGTAACTTACCAGTTTCTTCATCAATGGTGAATATCCCCAGGCCGGATCCGTCCCGTATGGAGTATCGGATCTCTCCATCTCTGCCTTTGTCCTCGTCTTCAGCTGCAACAGTCATTACCGAAGTCCCCACAACGGCGTCCTCCTTAATAAATCCCTTTTCCACAAACCACCGGAACGACGGCCTGTAGAGGTTCTCGTTCACATCCACCACGTCCACCTCAATGAAGCAAGTGGATGACAAGGACATGGGCTTTCCTTTGTCCTTGGCTTTGGCCGTCAGATTGTACACCTGTTTGGTCTCGTAGTCCAGGTTCTGCACGATCCGCACGGCGCCACTCAGTTTGTCTACTTCAAAACTCCCGTCCCCGGTATCAATCAGGCTGTATCGTATCTGACTGGATGATCCGATGTCGGGGTCGTGGGCCTCTAGCCACATTATAACAGTACCAATAGGAAGGTCTTCCCTCACTTTAATGCGGTAATTAGGAGGGACAAATTTAGGGGGATTATCATTTACGTCTTCCAGCATGATCTTGAGCGGCACAGTGGACACAAGCTGGGGCTCGTTCACCGCCTGATCACGTGCTGCAATCTTCAAGACATAGACCGGATGGAGCTCGCGATCCAATGGCTTGGTCACAGTCACAACCCCAGACTCTTCATTGATTGCAAAATGATCCGTGCCTCCCAAGATCGAGTACCTCACAACACCGTTCTCCCCCAGATCCTTATCTGTGGAATCCACCTGGATAATTTCCGTGCCAACAGGCGTGTTCTCGGTTATTTCCACAGAGTAGGACTCTTGCAAAAACTGAGGGCTATTATCGTTAGCATCCAGGATCTTGACATCGAGGAGGCGTGAGGAGGACTTCTGCGGAATGCCAAGGTCATAGACCGTGACATTGAGCGTGTAATGGTCTTTTGTTTCCCTATCGAGGGGAGAATAAACCAAAAGCCAGCCCGTTTCCATTTCCACTAAGAAGCGGCTCTCTGTGTCCCCTCCAGAAATGACGTACACAAGCTTCCCATTGAAGCCGCTGTCTGCGTCTGCGGCGGCTAAATGAACCACCCGACCCCCGACAGGAAGGTCCTCTCTGACTTCAACAATACTGGGGAAGGATTCTGCAAATTGGGGAGCATACCGGTTGATTGAGTGGATATCCATGAAGTTATCATCAGGCTCCGTTTGTGTGTGGATCTTGCTGCCCTGCAGCAGCTTTTCGGCCAACATGGTGGCCACGCCAGTTTCCACGCATTTCACCTGCACAGGCTTGCGTGCCGTGATGACTGTCAAGTTCATGTACATGGGTCGAGTCTCGTGTTCGCCGTCGGTTGCAACGATTCGTAAACTATGAAAGGACATTTTAGCTGCCTCGCCTTCACTCAGCGTGTGCTTGAGTGAAAGCACACCAGAGCTTGGATTCAAATCAAAGAGATCCAGATCATTGCCGGCTTTAATATAGTACCGCACGAGCTGCAGCTCATCTGCATCAATGGCAGACACCGTCGTGATCTGCTCACCCACACCATGGTCCCTTGGCACAGTCACTTCACAGTCCACATTCTCAAACAAAGGTTTATTGTCATTCAGGTTATTTAACGTAACGGTGACCGATGCTTCCACTTCTCTCCTGAAGGGGGTTCCCCAATCAGAGGCTCTGACTTTGAGGCTGTAAATTCTTGGCATGAGCTCATAATCTAGGAACTCTGAGGTACTGACAACACCAGAAAAGTAGTCAATGACAAACGGCTGCGAGTTAATGTTGGTAATGCTGTAGGTGACGTAGCCATTCTCGCCTCTGTCTAGATCGGTGGCTTTGACAGTCACCACACTGGCCCCTATGGGCGAGTTCTCATCAACAGTGGCCTTGTAGGAGGTCTGCTGGAATTCTGGCGCGTTGTTGTTCACGTCAATCACGTCGACGATCACTTTTGTCGCCGCTTGTCTGTCACTGGTGATGACGTCCAGCTCAGACCGGGTGGCGTAGTCCGCATTGATCGGCGCCGCCGTGCTGATTAAGCCCGTATTGGGATTGATGACAAATCTGTCTGATTTGTGTCTAAATGCATATCTGAGCTGGGGGTACTTTGGTAGCGCTGTTACCATGGCGACAGGTGTATGAAGGGGTGCAAATTCACTCAGGTTGACTCTGTAAACATCTATTTCAAACACGGGCGGCCCCACTTTAAACTGAGGAGAAGTGACATGCACTAATTTAGCGGATGAAAATTGAGGTGGGCTGCCTTTGTCTTTTGCCTGCAAAGTGAGATTGTATCCAAAAGGCTGGCTTTCCCAGTCGACGTCTTTAACTGCTTTAATTTTATACTCTTTGCTCCCGGGGCTGGTTCTCACAGCCCTGAACTGTTGCAGCGGGTCACCAGCGACTATACTGAGGGACGCTATCTCTCCATTTGGTCCCAGGTCGTTGTCCTCCACCATCACAATGGCGTAAGTGGGGTCAAGATCCACGTCGGACGGCGCCAAAGTGACTGCCGTGATTACAGGTGCGTTCTCATTGGCCTGCTCCACTCGCACCGTGAGTTTGGCCATGCTGCTGAAGCCGCTGCTGCCGTACAGTTTCATGCCCCGGTCCACCGCCAGGATCTCCAGCTCATACAGCTTGGTCTCGGAGTAGTCCAGCTTGCCGGTCAGCGTGACCACGCCGCTGGTCGGATGGACGGCAAACATGTCCGTCCACTCCCGGAAACTGTAGTAGTACTCCCCGTTCGTACCGATGTCAGCGTCCGTCGCGGTGACCTTGGCCACGCTGGTACGTATGGCCGTGTTCTCTGGCAGAGAAATGCTGTACGATGTCGGCGAGAAGAGGGGCCTCAGGTCATTGGTGTCGAGCACCTGCACCTTCACTCTGGTGCGGCATTCCATGTTGGTGCCCCTCTCCGACGCTTTCACCATCAGCACGTAGTGGTCTCGAACCTCGCGGTTGAGAATGGCAGTGCTGCCTCCTTTGGTCCGTATCCGCAAAAAGCTAAAATCTCCCAACTGGTAGTCCTCCGCTTTGAATAAGTTCTCGTTATCTCCGGAGATGATCTTGTACCGTATCTCCCAGGCGGGGTCCGTGATGTAGATCCCCATCTTTGTGTGACTCTCCAAGTAAGTCTTAGCAGCCGAGTTCTCGGATATGGTGGTGTTGTAAACAGGGTGGGTGAACTGCAGGGGTGCAGCCCTCGCTGTCCTTTGGTTGCCAGCATAGCCGCAGAGAAGCTGCAGGAGGAGCACAGCAAGCGAAAGCACACGGCGCCCCATCGTCGTACCTTGATCTTCACCGGAACCTCCTGCAAATGAACATTTGATTAGGTAGGTGGCTTTTACATCTGTGCATTATATCAGAGAAGCCCTAATGCTGTTAAAACCATCTTTCCTGTGCCATGTGCACTTTTGAACGTGACATTTGCTGCGCTAAGCGATCAAATAAGTTCCGTGTGTGTGGGTGTGTGAACAGAGCAGGAAGTCTGGTGACCAGATCTAAGTCTGCTCCGCTCCACTGTCTCCATAATGCCGCATGCCAACAGAGACGGACTCATTTACTCGTTTATGCAAACACTCACTTAATGAGCGCAGACAACAAATCGGCCCATAAACCACCGTGCGTACACTTTCCCGTCACCGTTATGCAAATATAAGCAGCACGAACGCATGTTAAATTATTCAGCAGGAATGATCCACATCCATTCCTATCCGGCTTGCATCAATAATGTCATGCACATGCAGGATTCTTCCCCGCGCTGCCATAAAAGTGTTTCCCCCCAACATAAAGACATAACTCCCGGGTGGTGAGCCAAACACAAACGAGCTCAGCCAGCAACAATTACAGTTACAACCGTAGAGTCGTCATAAAATTTGCAGATTCATCCGTTTTCAATCGATTTACAGCATGTGTGCCCAACCAATGGCCAATTAAAAACACAACAATGAAACACACACAATATTTCTCTTACTCTGAAAATTATGTTAGGTTACCACATCTTCAATCAGTGCCAGCGAGTGGATCACCTTAAATCTCAAAACTGCATAGCCTGCAGGTACAAAAGAACCATCTGCTGCTCGTGGGCGACCATTGTTGAGCCGGGGAAAAACTATCACTTTAAGAATCTTTGCAAGGGGAAAACAGCTTGACTTGTATTTAAATACAGCACACTTCCAAAATAGCGGATTGTTCGATTTGAATAAGATTATTAAGGACATGAGCAAAAGTTTGAAGAATAGAAGTTAGGTGATTGCAGGCTGAATCCCCATCCCCCACAACTCGAGCACAGAATTCGCTTCAAAACGCACCAAAAGAGGCTTTGCGAAAACGTGAGTCCTTCAATAGATTTATAGAATAGAGTCTTTCAATAGATTAAAAAAACTATTATTTTCGGGTTAGACTCAACTCAAAAGTGGGGGGAGCTGATTTCTTTTCTCCGAGCTCACAAAAAGCACAACTTTTTGTCCACTCCGGCAAAGGTCAAAACCGCACGAAATACGTCCCCTTTGCAACAATCCGTGTCACGTACCTTCTTTTTTTGTTGTAATGATGATTAATCTCGAAGCTTGGGAGGTTTAGTGTGTACTTCATGGAGTCCAAATGTCGGCATGGTGGTACGTAAGGCTCTCAGCTCGCCGCTCCTCCTTCTGAATCCTCCAGGCGGTCACCCTCTTCTCGCTTTGCCGTCTCTCTCCCACTTCGCTTCCGCTCTCCCTTCCGCCGAGCGCACTACTCTCTCACTCTCTCTCTCTCTCTCTCTCTCTCCCACACACGCACACTTTCTGTGTATCACTCCGCGCTACGCCGGAACCACTTTCCTGCTGGCAGGCACATTAACAAATAAAAGTTTTATTCTCGATTCGAAGGACATAAAAAACTATAATATACATCGTGTTATGTTTATGTCAGCTATTGTACATACAAGGAAACATAATCTTTCAGTGTTTATTGTGAAATATAGGCTGTATTTACTTTAAAAAATGCAAATGATCATGCATGCTTGAGGATTTTTAATACAATAATGTCAAGACAGCAGCATAAAACCAGTATTATATTTCATATTATAAAAAGAGTCAAACCTGCACCTTCTACTGTCAAGATTTGTTTTGTTTACTAGTGTCAAACTTGTTATCAATACATACAATGTGTAAATGATCCATTATTATATTATTATTAGCATTTTTTGCAAACAAATTCATGGATAATTACTTTTAAAATGAGGGGTCAAAGGGAAAAAGTGATCTGCAGGTATAGTTGTCAATTTTAAAAGGTTTTGGTGACAAAAACATTTGCTTGTTGCAAAGAAAAATTGCAGTTGCTGCCAAAGTGTCTGTGCAAAATGAAACATTTACACATTTACAAAGAAAGAGAAATAAACAAAGCCATTGTTACTGCATTTATTCGGGCTATCTAAGAGCCCAGAGATTCACTTTCAGCCATATTTTTGCTGCGTTTATTTGTAAATTCACTGCACTGACTTCATTATTATGCATGCATGAGGAATTCCTATAAGTCAGTAACAAGCAGCAGCTTAAAACCACAATTTTGCTACATGCTGGGTGAAGAAAAAGGACGAAATTGCACTTTTTAGATGTTCATTTTCTTAGTTCAGTCATAGATTTTAATGCAGGGGAGTGTGTATGAGTGTGTTTATAAACAAACTAGAAGTTAGTTAGTTCATTTAAAAAATATGATTTTGTTTGTTATATAATATGATTTAAATGTTATTTACATTTTGGTGACTGAAGCAGTTAGTGTTTGTGGGGTATTTTAGTTGAGAAATGATGACGTCACTTCCGGTACGACTTTCCCAAACTGAGGCAGTTAATCGATTAATCGAAGCTAACTAGCTAAAATATCTAAACTAACAGGTGGGTGCAGCAAACCGAGCTGAAGTTTTGTTTCAAGAGAGTAAAGACTCTAAAATGTGGTAAATTAAAATGTTCTTGATGCTAGGAAGTATGAAAGAAGCATTTAAATGAAAGCAGTCATACTTTAATAACAGGTGTGCGTCTGTGTTAGGTGTCCGCCGTGCAAGCTAGGCCACCGTGATGCCTTCAAATGAATCCAGCATGGCGGCCAACATCGAGATGCTGGTTTATGGTGAGTTGCGTTAATGATACACTTTGTTCACATTTAAAATGTACGTATTCATTCCACCAGCTTTATTCTGGCCATCCTGCTCGTGTCTTCAAAGACGGATAGACCTCAGGTCTGGCGCACCTGCTAGCCTCATGGCTAACTTCTTTCAGTGTTCCCTAGACATTCATTTATTTGTGGTGGCCTGCCACTGATACATTTGAGCCACCACAAATGGATTTGGCGCTACCTGTTAGGTGGTGATATGCATCGTGACTCCGCTCTAAATTTCCACGCATTACGCGTTAAAAATGGGGGACAGGAAGTGTTTCTTGCGTCATGCATTTACTCGGTAATTAAATACAAGCGGTCCCGAAAGGTGTAGTATTAGGTGACTATAGGGGTGTTCTTTCATATATAGAGGGCTCTAATAATGGTAAAAAGCATATTTAGACATTAACGGGTTTTCTATGCTCCAACTATGAAAATATTCCCTTTATTTATATGGAACCCTACTTGGCGGAAATTCACTTATTCATAGTATTCATTTTGAATGAATTTTATTCCCATACAGAATATTTCTTCTTACACCTCCCTGAAACTATCCTGCTTCCACCGGAACGAATGCACTGTGCTGCATCAGCGGGGCTCCGATGTCTTCGCTGAGATTCTCTCACGCTCACGCTCACACTCACACACACACACATACACACACACACACACGCACACACACATGCAGACATGTTTTGACGCCACGCTGTGAAGTGGCTGGCAAAAAAAGCCAGAGCTGGTCTGTTTAAGCCGGCGGTCCACCGTGAGAATCTCTTGCCTCATGTCCGTTCAGCCCCAGCTCATTAAAATCACATTTGCCTACAGGCTGAGCAAACGAACAAGACCTGTGGGCTTTGTGTGTGTGTGTGTGTGTGTGTGTGCGTGCACGTGTGTGTGAGACTTATTGAGCTAGCGCTGCAGAGGAGAGGGGCGGTGGGTCATGCAGTGTTTCATCTTTCATTCGGTCTCTCCTCCTCAGCTTTGTCGGAGACAATGTCGAGTAGCGAGGCCAGCTTTCCTCTCCCTGAGCACCAGCAATACCACCACACCCCCACCCCACCCCCACCCCCTTCCCTTCTGATCCGCCTGTAAAGCTTTAATTGAATTCACGTCAGGTGATGCCCGCGGCTGCCTCCGCCACTTTGATCCCAGCGAGTGTTTGCACTCCTGGCTGCTGGGGGTCATGTCCTGCTGCCTTCTGGACCTTGTGGATGGAAGTGCAGGCTTTGCACTAGAGAGCTAACCCCCACCAGAGCAGCGGGAGTTCTTTTATTAACTTGAAGCTAGGAAGACGGTCAGCGGCAACATTTGCATCCAGGGTGTCACTTGACAACTCACTCCTCAGTTCCCCGTTTGCCCTCGAAAAACACACCAGTCGTGGATCGCGGCCAGCGATTTGTGCTTTTTCACATAATATGCTCCATATTTTGAAATACGTGAACGTTAACATGCTTTATTACCTCTGCTTCACACTGAGCCGTCCAAAGTCACACAACACAGTAGAGATGTGCGAGTCATGAACGACTTCTTGGGATTGAAGGGACACTCGTCTCCACAAACACGTTTACTTCCTCACTCCTGCTACGGCTAGCCAAATTCTAAAAGGAAACCAGTTAACATGTCATTAGTTGTGCAAATGTAACTGTAACTGCATTTGTGTGAATGCATTAGTCCTGCGGGAAAAGCAGCAGATCTGATCCTTGCCTCAAATCAACTCTCCTTTCCCCCTCATGCCTGGGCTGCCACAGCTTCAACAAAACAAATGATTCACTCGCTCAGTCCGCAAGTTTCACGGCAAAGACTCTAGTTTCACTGGCTCACGGGTTGATGAAGACTCGCGTTTCACTGACTCACGGGTACTCGATGAACACTTGTTCTACTGACTCAAGGGTACTTGACGAACACTCGAGTTCTACTGACTCATGGATTCCAGACGAAGACTCGAGTTTCACTGACTCCACAGAGACACGAGATTCACTGACTCACTGTACAGTAGCCAATAAAGACTTGAGTTTCACTGACTCACCAGTGCGACTCAAGTTTCAACGTTCACCTTGTTGGCAAAGATTAGAGTTTCACTGAATCATGGGTACTCGACGAAGACTCGACTTTCCCAGACTCATGGGTTGAAAAAGTCTCGAGTTTCATTGACTCACTTGTACGAGACAAATGATTCATGGGTACCGATAAAGAATTGAATTTCACTGACTCATGGATCGATGATGACTGGAGTTTGATTGACTCAGTAAGACTCAAGTTTTACTGACTCAATGTACGTGACGAAGACTCAAGTTTTACTTACTCATGGGTACTTGACAAAGACTCGAGGTTCATTGACTCATAGATTAAAGACTCAAGTTTCACTGACTCGCGGATACTCAACAAAGATTCAGGTTTGACTGACTCACGGTACTTGACGAAGGCTTGAGTTTCACGGACTTGCGGGTGCTTGACGAAGACTCAAGTTTCAACTTTCAACTTGTTAAAGTTAAAATAACTCGCGTGAATCCAGTACCCAGTTCTCTTCAGTGAGTGACTCATAAGAACTCGTCAGTAAGAGGACGTCTGCCGTTGCTACGACACAGTGAATGATAGACGACTGAGTTTGGGGCAGATGGTTGTCAATAAAGGTTTGTTTTACATGAGTTGTAGGTGCTGCATGAGGATTCAAATCAGGTGCCTAAACTGGCCATGAAATGTTATACAGCGATGGGGTTCTTTAATCACATCATTAGCTTAGTGGTTGTTACAAGCTGAGAGGGAAATGGAACAGGCAGTTTGCAGTTTACCTTTGAGTAGCATGATTACACAGACACTCAAATTAAACTTAAATTAAACCATAATTAAATCACAATATTTCAGATTTTGAGTCAGTGCCACTTTTGTTATTTTCTGAATATCTGGAAAAAAACAGAAATAACCTGGAAATACTCTGAAGTTCACATTGTGTGTCAACGCAGACATCAGCTCATTTGCATATTCGGTTCTGTGCGGAATACCCTGTTTACGTTGAATGAGGTGTAACATTTTGTCGGAGTTTGGTCAAAGTACATGTTTTGGATGCGTTTGGTGCACATTTATACTTCGGGAATCACGGCAGCTGAAACGCAAGTTCTACCGTTTTGTATAATTTATTTCATTGTCTTTGTCACAAAGTTTTTCATGTCACAAAATGACGATGCGCAAACGAGCTGAAATTGACATCAGACGGTGTTTCATACACAACAGGCACCGAGAAAGTATTCCACACCGTTTATTCAGTATGTTTGTCAGTATGTCATTCGCTGATGCTGATGCTGTTATCGTTCGTCGTAGCCATGCCATACTTCACAGTCTGATTGGCTTCAGGTTATCCTGTCTTCGCGATACAGCTTTTCTCCAAATGGGAACGCTCCTCACTTTTTAGCCTCTCCAAGTCATTTGCAGGGATGTCCTGATCCCCGATGCAATCTTCAGGATCGGTATCGGCTGCCGAGCTACTGTATTTTAAGATCGGATAGAATTGGCTTCCGCCACGAGATCGGGCCTGTCTGGTTGCCGTATAACGTTCGTAACTCTGGGCCATCCTCCAACATGGTAGGTGCGGTAATGCTCTTCTAAGCTGGTTGCCACTCGACTCCCGCCACCCGCAAGCAAAAGAAAACGTAACACCGCCATGCAGACATGTCTGCGGCGTACCGTGGTGAAGTTAGTTTCACGATGGATAGCCCGCTGCGGGGCTACAGCGGTAGTTTCCCCTCACTGTGCCCGGACTGCTGTGTCATGGTGCGGGGAGCTTGCATGGAAAGTGCGGCTCTCACCGCTGGTTGTTTATACTAGGGACTGTCAATAAATTACTATTGCGTTGAAGAAAGTTTGTTAAAAAAAAGTCACATATTCTACATCACACCACAAATTGATGGACAACCTTATCAAATGATTAGTCCTACACTAAAAGTATTTTGCACACCAATTTGATCTTTTATTGGATGGACTTTTATTGGATAGGGACCCGAATCACAGAGGTTTGTTACAAAAGCCAAACAATATTGTTGGTCTTGCTGTGTAATCAAAAAGTACATTCAGCAATACTTTGCTGGCATTATTTTTAATGCTTTGAAGAGCTATTTTCATAAGCATATTCAATTCCACACATTCATGTTCGTGTCAAAAGCTTACAATAAAAAAGGATCAGTATCGGATTGGTAAGACTATTAAAATAAATAAAATAAAAAATATCACATTGGATCAGAAGCCAAACAATGTGGATTTGTCGTGCTTTTGGTCGCCTTCCCACTTTAAACCCAAACCAGATCAGGATTGAACCAAACCCTAACCATGACGATGCTTGACCAACGGAACAGGACAGCTCGGTAGAAACGCGGCAATAAATGCACAAGTTTAAGGGCAGTTCTGTGCATATTCTTTCATACACAAATTTGGTGACTTTTGTTCTAGAAAATCTACTTTGTGTTCTTTCCTGTCCGTTTGTTGTCGCATGTGAGTGAGCATTGCTTGTTGACCAATCAGTGCACTGCTAGCTACTCACTTAAGAGTTCCACAATAAGCAACCTTATTTCTGAGCAGAGAGAAACAAAAGCCATCAATTGGAACTGCTGTTAGGTGGGAACTGGGCTTTATGGAGACATCCTGGGACCTGCCATCATCTGGCATGCTGAGTGAGTTATCCCGCCTTTTCACGGTGACTAATGTCTTCACCTCCAGGTTCCCCCTGCAACTTGAAACTGGAGCTCGGGAAAAAGATGGATGACTTGTCGTGCGCCTGCAGCTCTACTGCATCAAGGTAGTTCTCTTGTTTCCTCCCCGCACAGACTCCCACTCTGCAGGCAGCTTTTAACTGTAAAAAGGGATTGGATTAGAATAATTTAATATCCCCTCCCTGAGGGGCAGACACTGACCCCACCAGAGTCGCCTGCGGAAAAGCCTGTTCAAGACCCTCACTGACAGAAACAAGAAAAAGAACAAGTACATTTTGTCAGATAATTCGGCGTGACACTTGAGCACTGAGGGTGGTTTAAGGCAAACAACACAAGTCATTTATAGGAAATAATAAAGAATTGAAATCTCCCCTGTAGCGCGAGACAATCAGCTGTGCACTGAAAGTAAAGTCTTCTGCTGCCTGCAGCAAAGCAGGAGATTACAATAGCAAAGCCCCTCGCTGGCGGAAGCTCCCCTAATTACCAAAGGAATGACAAATAGATACACGGTGCCAACCTGTTTGGAGAGTTCACATAATTGCATTTTTCATTGCTCGCGTGCTGCAGCATTGCAAGTGCAAAATAAACTGCCGCACGTAGACAAACTCACTTATCTTTGCATGCAAAGCAGGCCTGAACCTTGGGAGCTGAAGCAACCCCTCCCCTTTCTTGTTTGAAAACCAACTACACACGGATACTACGCACCATTTCTTTTCATCTAAAAGCCAAACGGGATCAAATGTACATTAATAGAACTAAATGTTTTTTGCTAGGAAGTATCATGCTCTAACCTGCTTTCTGCTTGCTTCCTCACGTCCGACAAATCACCAAAACCAGAGAATCGTCTCCCGCTTTTTCACTTCGCTGTACCGGCTAGACTCGGCTCCTCTTTTGCCCACAAACGGGCAAGAAGAGGGTTCACTCTGTGCACTGGTTTCAGCACCTTAACGCGTTTGTTCCACAGAACAACGTCATGAACGGAGTGAGCCCTTTTGACAGTCATACAGTCTTTGTCTCGGTGGGTGGAGGCGGGGCCGCTAGCATACATACTGTACATCGTGCATAAGGGTGTAGCCTGGTGAGGAGCAATGCTCACTAGCGATGGTACCTGGAAAGCATCAATAGCAACATTGTGCAGCCAAATAGATATAACACAACATAAGTCCTCAAACTACAAAATGTCAGCTTGGCATCTGCTAAACAAACACCTCCGCCCCTCTCGATGGGGCATCCCTGCAATGCATATTAAAACTACTGTTCAGTTTATAACTAGGCACCCCTACCCATGTTTTTATTGACTTTCATACCTTTTATTAGCATTTGTTTTTTCCTATTTAAGCATCTCTGAGTGCCCAGAAAAGTGGCATATAAATGTGATGTATTAGCATTATTATTGTGTTTGACTTGGCACCCTAATGCCATCACCAACACTCATGCCAGAGCTCATCTGGAAGTAAATTGCACCGTCGTTATAAAGCATCCAAGCAAGCCACACAGATGGCACTGAAATTGATGGCAGAATGCCGTGAATACATTTTTTTTTTTTTAAACCCATCTTTTTATTCCTCAGTGCGGAGGATGAAAGAAGTACGGTGGATTACTTCAGTATTGTTTCGAGTCTCTGCGACACTTTGAAAGTCACTCGTGTTTGCTTCGTGGCTGGAAGTCAGATGAGAAGATCAATGCAGCGCTCAAATTCATAAATTAAACACTGACGGCGAGGAGCCTGTTAGCTTAGCACGAACAGGGAGATGCTGTCAAAGTAATCCCGTATGCTTATCTTTCACATTTTTTCTCTCTGTCTTTTTTAAACTTGCTTCCAATCGTTTCAACCTCGTTGCCTCCTGAGAGGGCCGACTAGTTGGTGCTGATTGTCTGGCTGCTGGAGAGGCTGCCTCGGGTGGATATATCTTTGAAAGGAGGATGCTGGACGTACACGGACTGCCGACCATATGCAATGCAGCCCACTATCCAATTCGTCAGTTGTAGTAAGAGTCAGGTAATTAAGCAGCTAACATTGATTTCTAAAGTAAAAACATTGCAGTGGCAATTTCTTTTCTTGACAATAGTGTTTCTGGAGCTTGAAAATGACCCAGTTATGGTTTCTGTCAAATAATCATGCAAGCATGTTAGCACTAAAACAACAACGGCCGACCACGGTCACAGACCTGCCAACATATACGCATCTCAACCCTTGACAACACGTCTCTGCTCTCCAGTATGCATTTTCTTGCAGTTCATTAGTTTCAGTTTCCTTGGTCAGTCTCTGTGCGTAGCGTGACGTTCAAGCTGCAGCGACGCTGGTCATCCTGCAGTGCATTATTTCCTGTCTGTGTGCTGCTAATTCACAGGGAAGGCCTTCTCCTTCAATCTTGGGTCTACGGGCTCCCGTGAACAGCGATGTAGCAAGGGAACACTGTATTCTGAACTTAGTGTTTCAAACGGAGTGGGAAGGAAGGACAAAGAAGCCCGAAACTTACCGCTCCCACACGAAATGAGAGGAGAACTTTTTTTAATCTTTTCCCCACTCGATCTCAGCCATGGCATGTCAGCTCGGCTCTGCCGGCTCAGTAGCCAGTCTCGTGAAAGGTAATGTCATGTCTCATAAGATTACTGATACTACATATACAGTAACTTGTCTTTCAGTACTTTTGGACTATTAATAGATCATAGCGATCATTTCTTCATTCGTTATTTTTTTAAAAGCACGAAAGAGTGAGGGGCTGATATTCGAACCGCGATATAGTGAGGGATGACTGAATGTTAGATCTGCGCACACTTGCACATTACTTCAAGGAAACAGTACGAATATTATTACTAGATTAGCTTGTGTGTTTTTTTATTGTCATGTGAACAGTGTACCTGCTCAGCACGTTTGGGAGCCCGACACCAGGTACTACAAATGGTATCTCATAGTAACTGCTTTTGTCTTTGGAAAGAAAAATGCCGTCCGCTCGCCGCTCACTGTTTTTAAAAATCAGTCCAACATAGGGCAGCTAGCCAGTGGCTAATGTTAGCAACTGGTTACATGTATTTGATGAATGTTTATGAAGTATGTTGTAAGGATGCTGGGGCTTCAACTTCAAATTGAGCACCACATGCACAACGTTTTACCTCCCGTTTTTGATGTAGTATGCATTTATCCAGTATTTTTTTCCTCCTCTTGCTCTCAACCCTAATCCCTCATAAATTGTGTCGGGATTATACACAAAAGGCACATTTTGGACATGGATTTTCATGGCTGGATTAGCAAAGCCTTGTAATAGAGGCTGACGATTGTCGTCGTCGTTGTCATGCTGTTACACATTAGCATGATACCGTGCTCCACTTCATGCCAATGCACATCACTCATCTCCCACCCGGGGAGTCCAGATAATTTGGTGTTGTGATTAAAAGTTGTGCGTTTTGATATATCAGCCAGAAACAGATGCCTCTGTCTTTGCCATGTTTTGCAGCGTTTTTCCATTGACACGCCTTGAAGACAGTGATACAGAGGATGTGGAGTGCTTTGAACCCCCACGAGAACGATGCTGCCTTTCAATCTCATCCAGGCCACATTTTTATTAAGCAAAAAAACTGCTGCTCAGAAAAGATTAAATTGCAAATAACTAGACACCATTTAGTACTTCAGAGCGCAGATTTATTCAGCCTCTACAAGACAACCCGCCTCACTCTTCAGTGGCAGTGCTTTGCGATGAAACAAGCCAATCCTGGTCTTCTGGCAGGCATGTATTATGTATGTACATTTGCTTATCTAATAGCAGCCATATCGCCTCTCAGATTGAGACAGCTTAGGGAATGCCCAGCGGGCCTCATGCTGCTTCCTAACACTCAGATCTGGGGAAGGCAAATCACTCGTGGGATTGAATAAAAGAACCTGAAAGGACCAAAGTTTCACTCGGAATATTTGTGTGACAAATGTAAGCCTGATGCTGTACATCCTCGTTACCAGCACCAAACAGGACATGTGCTTCGTGCAGCGTTTTGCATAATAACCTCCTCTGGCAAAGAGACGCCACCAACCACCATGTTCATGCACCGCAGGTGCTATTTAACACGCGTAATTGTAGCTATCCTTGTGCTTGGTCACTTTGTGAATGACTGGTTTGCTGCGTGATTGTGCCCAAAAAGCCAGCCTCCAAAGCATTTTATTATTTATTTCTATTTTCTAAACTAACCAGCCTTGCAAGGCGTCTATTGACAGATGTGCCCCTAAAGCTGTCGGCGTGGGTAAGAAGAGCGTTATCCATCTGAATTATCAGGGAAATATCTGGAGCAGACTGAGTGATATAATAAGCAGATAGAGGGACAGATAGATTGGGGAGAGTGTGAGCACAATCAATGTGTCTCGATGCTGAGGCACCCTCCTCAGCGAGCGCCCACTGAGTTTTCCGCAGCAACATCAGTGATTCCGTCTCATCCAGGTCGTCCACGGGCTACCTTTGAGTCGAATCATTCTCCAGAAAGTGTGCCATGTGATACAAGTTGCATGTCTCATTTGGGTCACCTCCAGAAGCCGATTACCAAAGCCGTCTGAGGTCAATGGCTAATGTCGCCCACATAAAGCGAGACCCAGAGCGCCGGGTATTTAAATGCATGGCCCTTCGTCCTTGACTGTAAATATTTGGAATTCCAAACATTCTGCTTCAGAGACTCAATGAGTCCCATGCTTGACCCTTCTGGAGTCACCATAAGGTCCAGGATAGGTAATGTAAGGCGAGAACGATTATGTTGGATGCTCGTTTAAGTTTGCATTAAAAATCAGGGGTGGATTTAAAGGAAAACTGCACTGTTTTTAAATTGATTTAGCCCATCACTCCTAATCCTTATGTGAGAGATGAACATACATCTTTTCTGTGTGGTATTGCGCGTAATGGGACACCTGGTAGCCTTACCTTTGGGTAGTGGTCTGAGGCATTGCGAGCGCAGTGCTGACGCGTTGCGGGCGACTGTCGGGTGAAGCTAGTCACTAGCCAGCTAGTAGCTAGCCGGTGTGGTGTGCCAGTAACATAGTTCGATCGGCATAACGATGTTATAATAACAACGTTGCTGTAGCTTGGTTAATGTGCACGTCACATTATATGTAAATGGGGCGTTGTTGGTGCTTTTGGGAGTTTTTTCAGAAGGCTTTATAGGCAGAATAGTGTTTCCCATTACGTGCATTTGAACTGTTTCTATCTATCTTTAACTATGCTTAGAACACACCGAAAAGAGAAAGATTGAAGGTCGTAGGAGTTTCAGGACTTCTCCCAGTTGGGATTGTTTTTGTCAGATGCTGATGTTGACCTTTGTGCTGCCTGAAATATTCTGATATAGGTCACGTTTGCTTCGGTATTATCAAGGAAAGGTTTCTTCTTCAGGGCAGGCCCAGGCAGGCAACACTGTGCAGCGGCTGCCACTCTGGTGGACTCCAGTGCTGCACTTTACTCCTCATTAGCCACCCCAAAAGTAACATTTACAAGTCAAACATTTTGAGTCAGAGCTTTTCAGTCGCCATCCGTAGCTAGCTCCCAAGTAGCCACTCTCAACACTTACCCAATTGTCTTCCAAAACATGGTTGCACGGGCTAAGCAACAATCTGTGAAAGGTGCAGATCAAAGAATGTATTTTCACTTATTGTGATTTCAGCCACTGTGGCATAAATGGTATAGTCCGTCCACAAGTGGCACTGCCCATCCATTCATACAATCTCAACATTAGCCTGCTCTCTAAAAACAGCTGGAATTTAGAATGATGTTTACCAGCCTTGCCTTGCACTGAGTGACATTTAACCTTCTTTGGGAATCATCATCATAACACAACAAAGGTCGTTGCTGTCCAGTGAACAGTCAATTTGCGAGTTCTTTCTTTCTGTCTGAAGAACAGCTAACAGGAAATTTCTGATTAAAAACAAAAACCCTGACCACTCCTGGACAAATGGGTGGAAAAAAATCCCACAGACGCACTCCAAATCTTGTTGAACGTCTTCCCAGGAGAGCAGAAACTGAAGGAATTGAATATCCCCTCTTTTTCACCCCAAAAAAGTGTACTTCCACCAACCCACTGACCTGATAATGAGCAGTAACCTGCTGGCTGGGGTCAAATCTGCAAGTGGCAGATGTCTTTTTGCATCGGCAGTAACCAGCTCCAACTGTGCAAAATCAGTGATCCGTTGTTTACGTAATTGCCTATCGATTGGGAGATGAATAAAGTGCCGTGCTAAATCGTCCTTCCCGCAGCCGTAAACTGAGCTGCTGTCAATGAAAGCTAAAGACGTTTTTGAATCAGCGCCTCGTCAGTTACTTTAATCAATGTTTACTCCAAACCGACGTGTGTCGGGAAGCGACTTTTGTTGGCGGAGCATCGACTCGCCTCTTTTACTGAGTCTCTGGAGGGAAATAAAGTGCATCAGCAGCAAATAACCTGCCCTCGGGATATGATCCGTGAGGGGCTGTGCTGGTGGCGCTAACAGCTTTGTCATTGGAATAAGCCACTAAGTCTCTTGCTGCGTCGTGCTTTAAAAAATGCCCAGCGCTTCATGCAAACCATCTGGCTTTAAGATAGAGAATTTACCGGCAATGTTTGCTCGTCTCTCTGGGGAAACCAAAAATCAGGACAGAGATGAGGAGCAGCGGGTGAAGACTGGCATTCATCAATGTTTGATTGGCTTCTCCCCCCCCAGCATGAGGACATGCGGAGCCAAGAGACAAACACGCTAACACAGAAATGTCAACATTTCCACACAATCTGCTGACAGCAGCATTTTGGGAACTGAACACAGACATACCTCTCCATTTTGCTGCCCCTTAATCAAAGTGCAAACCGTTCCGAATTGGTGGCTTGTGCTGTTTCTAGGACCGGCATAAAAGTTTTATAGTCTGCTTTGCCAAGGTTGTCAGGCCTGGATTGTAATAATTATCCATTTAGCAAACATCACAGGCCCTCGTTAGCTAATGACCCGAGCTCACTGCTGATTCAGCGCGGGTGTCCAAGCTGAGCTACTGCACACACCAAAACGTGCTGCAGTCCGTTAATACAATTAAATGTCATGTCGCCAAACTGTTCACTGTTTGTCCATCTGACGGCAATCGCCCTCGCAGGTGCGTGACCTTCTCCGAGGAGAGCGATCAATACGGCTTGCCTTAACGCGGCAAACACGGCGCGGTTTACTTTACTTTAGCGTATCTTTCACCCGTTTAAAAAGGTCAGCAGACTCTGTTATACTGATAAGGTGGAAAGTCAGCCTCGTCCTTTCGGGATTGATTGTAAGGTCTCCGCAAAATGGACTGAGCTCACTCATGCAATCCGTCTTTGCGGCTGATTTTACACATGTCCCAGCATGCCGATTCAAACAGTGAGCCCAGTGTGCTCAAGCTTTCCGGTGCTTTGTGTGTCTTTTTTTCTTTTTTTTATCATCAAGCGGGTCCGGCTGCCTTTGAAGGTCTGACGAGTTGCTTCTCGCTGCCGGAGTCCTCTTTAGGTTTGTGTGCAAAACATTTCAGAGGTGCTTGTTGAAGCGGCCGGCGTTTGAAGTGCGGGTAAAATGAAGGTTGAGGATTAGGGTGTTCAAACATTGCTGTCCTGTGCGAGCCTTGATATGAGCGTCACGTGGGAACAGGCTGTTCTGTGCTGACACTGGGAGCGCCACTATCAGGGTGACAAAGCTCTACGCTGTGATGGATGGCGTTCCTTTGCAATAGACTACTGTATTTAAAGCCAGAGCAACTTTTCTCCCAGACATCCATTGTCACATTTCTGTCCATTTTTTTACTCAATCTTTGCTTTTGTGCAACACATCTTGGGAATACGATGCTGAAAAGCTGAAAAGTATTTTAATCAGTTTGTGAACGACAAACCGATGCGACGGGAGTTCCGGTTTGACAAGCGAGAGATGCAGTTTCATCGGTAGCAGCCTCTTGGATGGATAAGACTCAGCCATTAATCCTTCGATGAATGGACCGTAGAGACATGCACCGGTCTCACAAGACTAGCAGCCAGCTGACAGTCCAGCTCTTAAACAACACGAGAGCCTGGACTGCCGGCGAAAGGGAACCATGTAAACGAGAATTGATGTACAGTAAATAGCATTAGCAGCACACTAGCTCGTCACCAAGAAAGATTTTCAACACACCAGCAAAACATACGTACATTATAGTGATCCAATTGATCTTATTTATTATGTATTGTGCAAAGCTAAGACAGGAACAACTTCAAATTAAAAGCACTACGTGAACACAGAGCCACCATCCACCAGTACGAACCTGGACTTTGTTTTTCAGAGAGGTGCCCCCAACAAATATGCACATGAGCACTCAGTAAGGTCATCAAATCTTACCTTCATGCATTCCCACATAGGATCAGCACTTGGGACCAAGTATGAGGTGAAAGAAAAAGGGAAACAAAATACAGTCTAGTAGTCCAGTAGCAGCGTGGGAGAAAGGTAGATGGTGCGTTCAAGGACCGTTGAACAAAGTGAGACAAGTCTCCGCTCGCATTAAACATGCAAAAACTGTTGGCTTTCTAAGGGTATTTTTATTTTTGGAATAAAACAATGGCCCATATTTCCAAAATGATATCCCTTTACATAAAATGTGATGTATTTAATTACTAATTATTTTATTTTTATTTTTTTTTTTAATTTTGTGTAAGTCATTGCGCCTGATCGTTCCCACCACCCGATGATGCTTGGGAAAGCATGTGCTCTTTTACACATTTGAAAATACCGTAAGAATGCCACTTTTATCCTGTTGGCGTCTTTATTTCATAATGTATGATTGATGTTCACAGCAGGGGTCACCAACGTTTCTTTCCTTGTGAGAGCTACTTTTCCAAAATGAAAATGGCCAAGAGCTACTCATTTTTGTAACATTTCTTTTCAGAGCTTATTTTAAACCCAAACAAAGCGAATATGCTTGTTTTACCAGAACATGAACAAAATGCTGGTGTCCACAACTCACATGTTGTATTTCACAATGCATTTCTTTCTACTCTTCTTTCATGATTAACTGGAAACCTGAATGAAAAGCAGGCTTGCAGGCACCTCATGTGGTCGTCTCATGTGGTCTTCATCAACAAATGTAACTACTGAATCGTATCAAATTGTATCAGATCGGCCTGTTTTTGAACTGTATCGTAACCTGTGTATTTAGATGCGTATCAGATCGGGTACGCAGTACGCAGGGGGTACGTGAATAACAATTAAAAACGGCTTGACTACATTAGCAACGAACATTTACGTAATGCGCTCGAACGCCTCATGTGAACAGCCACAGGCGGTTTGATGATGACCATGTGCATTAAAAGATGTTTCAAGATCGCTGATACCGGTTGCTAAACGAGAGCTGGTCTTCCATGGTGCTGTGACTAATTAGCGTGTTTTCTGAGCTGTATGAGTCATGTTTGTTGGCTCATGCACTCACTACGTTAGAAAGCCCCCAATTTTGAACATGTAAGTATGCTTTCACGAATAATTCAAGATTCAAGAGAGTTTTATTGTCATGTGCATAGTAAAACAGCAGTTATACTATGCAATGAAAATCTTATTCTGTTCATTCTCCCAAGAAAAGAAAGAAAACAAATGAAAGAATAAGAACATAAGAAACATAAACACATAAACATATATACCAATAAATTAAGCAACAACAACAGAAGAGACATTAATACAAGCAAATAATACAAATAAATAAATAAATAAATAAAGTGCTATGAGTGTGTGCGTGTGTTGCGTGCGGCGTGTGCGAGTGCTTCGTTGAGAAGCCTGATGGCCTGTGGGTAAAAGCTGTTTGCCAGCCTTGTGGTCCTGGACTTCAAACTCCTGTAGCGTCTGCCTGACGGTAGGAGTGTGAATAATGAGTGTTGTGGATGTGTGCTGTCCTTGATGAGGTTGTGTGTTCTTCGTAGGACTCTAGTTTTATAAATGTCTTGCAGGGAGGGGAGGGCTGCCCCAACAATGTTCTGTGAGGTCTTGATCACCCGCTGGAGTGCCTTCCTATCACGTGTTGTACAGTTACCGTACCAAACAGTGATGGAGGCGGTAAGGACACTTTCCATAGTGCATCTGTAGAAGCAACTCAGGATTGTGGTGGACATGCCAAATTTCCTCAGTCTTCTCAGGAAGTACAGTCTCCTTTGGGACTTCTTCAGAATTTGTTGGGTGTTGTGAGACCAGGTGAGGTCCTCGCTGATGTGTGTGCCAAGGAACTTGAAGGTTTTCACCCTCTCCACCTCAGTCTCACCAATAAACAGGGGTCTATGCGGCTCCTTTTCCCTTGTTCTTGGGTCGATGATCATCTCTTTAGTCTTATCTTTATTGAGAAGGAGATTGTTATCACGACACCAAGCTATGAGGTCCGCCACCTCTCTTTTGTATGATGTTTCAACACCACCAGTGATCAGTCCGATGACTGTAGTGTCATCCGCAAATTTAATGATGCTGGTGTTGTTCTGGGAGGCCACGCAATCGTAGGTGAAGAGCGTGTAGAGGAGTGGACTCAGCACACACCCCTGTGGGGTCCCAGTGCTCACAATTCTTGAGCTGGATGTGCGATTGTGGACTCTGACTGACTGGGGTCTGCCTGTGAGAAAGTTAAACACCCAGTTACAGAGGGAGGGTGACAGGCCAAGTGTGAGGAGCTTATTTGTGAGTTTGTGGGGGCTGACTGTATTAAAAGCAGAGCTATAGTCTATAAATAGCATTCTGACGTATGTGTCCTGGCCCTGTAGGTGAGAAAGGGCTGTGTGGATGGCAGTGTTGACTGCATCATCCGTGGACCGGTTCTGGCGATATGCAAACTGTAGAGGGTCCACGGTTGCCGCCGGGATGCTCTTTTTGATGTGGGTCATGACTATTCTTTCAAAGCACTTCATAACAATAGGAGTGAGTGCTATAGGGCGATAGTCATTCAAGCAGGTCACGTTGCTCTTCTTGGGTACGGGCACTATGGTGGTGGACTTAAAGCAGGTCGGTACAGATGCTTGTGCAAGCGACAGGTTAAATATGTCAGCAAGCACATCAGCTAGCTCTGATGAGCAAACCCGAAGTGCACGTCCTGGGATGTTGTCTGGCCCTGCTGCTTTTCGTGGGTTTGTTTTGTTTAGAACCCTGTGCACATCAGCTGATGTCACCATGAGAGGTGAGTCCTGTGTGCTCCCCAGGTTCAGCCACCCTCTCTGCTCATCAGGAGTTTGGGTGTCAACAGCGGTGCCCATGACAAATGCAGTCGAACGAGCACGTAGCTTAGCCCTTACATCACAGTTCATCAACTGTTTTTGGTTAGGGTATTTTCTGTAATACTTGGTGGTGGTAACAGTCTCTATGCATGTGCTAATGTAGCCAGTAACAGCAGAAGCGTATTCATCCAAATCAACAGTACAATCTTCCCTCCCCGCTGCAGTTTTAAACACATCCCAGTTTGTGCAGCCAAAGCAGTCCTGAAGTACTTGATCAGTTTCTTCATTCCACACTTTAACTGCTGTACTTACAGGGGGAGCTTGTTTAAGAAGTTGTCTGTATGTTGGATAAAGGAATATGGAGATGTGGTCGGCCTTTCCAAAGTGGGGTCTTGGAACAGCCTTCAAAGCACCTTTCATGTTGCAGTAGACTTGGTCCAGGATGTTATTTTCCCTTGTGGGAAAGCTCACATGCTGGTAATATTTGGGGAGGACAGTCCTGAGGTTACAGTGGTTGAAATCGCCAGATATAATGAATACAGCGTCTGGGTGTTTGGTCTCGTGTTTATCAATGATGTCATGCAGGAGGCCTAGTGCATTAGCAGTGTTAGCTCGTGGTGGGATGTAAACAGCAGTTAAATACACAGCGCTAAACTCACGAGGCAAATAAAAAGGTCTGCATTTCACCATCAGCAGCTCAATGTCCTGCGAGCAGTGCTTTTCCATCGTCTGTACGTCTGTGCACCACCGTTTGTTTACGTAAACACAGACACCGCCACCTCTGTGTTTACCAGACGCTAAAGTCCGATCTCCCCGGTAAGCAGCAAATGATTCCAACTGGATCGCCGAGTCCGGTATATCCTCCATCAGCCAGGTTTCTGTGAAGGTGAGGACACAGCATTCCCTGATCTCACGTTGAGCTGTAATCCTTGCTCGTAGTTCGTCCATCTTGTTTTCAAGAGAGCGGACGTTGGCTAGCAGCAGGCTTGGTAGCGGTGGCCTCGTCGCTCTAGCTTTTAGCCTAGCATGCAGGCCGGCTCGCTTGCCTCGTTTACGCCTCGGATGCTTTGCTCGCCGGGTATTCAGCTCACCAGGCCCGCAGGCTGCTGCGTTCTCCCGGCGCAGAAGAAAGGCAAAGTCTGAGAGGCTAAATGAAAGTTCATGGTGAACCCTGCCGATGTTCAAAAGTGTCTCTCTGTTGTAATGTACTGCGTGAGTGTGTTGAATGTCCAAAATGAACAATAAAATAGCAAAAAATAGAAAAACACGGGAGAGTGTCTCCTTGGGGCGCTGCGGCCACCTTCTTCGGCGGTCCTTGAGCAAACCATGTGTGACGCTGCACAGACAGACTTGGCTTTTCTTCTCTTGCTTTCACCTTGTCCTTGTTCACAAATGTTAAAGCTGAGCGTAAGCGCAGAGAGGTGAGCTTTCATAATGGTAGCTCTGTGCTGCCGTGCATTTGCTTGGTGCACACAGCACGGCAAACGAGCATAAAGACCGCAGTTACCATTCTTATCACAGCTTGTCAGTCAGATGTCTGAAGGGGGACGCGACTGAAACGTTTGGGAAGCACTGATCTACCGCAAAGTGATTTATTTCCCTAATTTTAACACCTTCACTTTGTGGAAGGATTCAATGATCAGTCTCAATAAGTACTGGGACTTTTATACCTTACGTAACAGATGAAATGAGGGCTCGTGATTAGGTTAGGAAATGATGGCATCAGGAGCAGCAAAAACATGATCACAGCTAAAGCAAGTATGGTGGAACCTCCGTTAGCATCATTAATCCGTTCCAGAAGGTCCAGCTCAAACTGAAACGAAAAACTCAGTTACACGCAAAAATGTTAACACAAAATGCTAGTTTTCCATGCAGAAAACAATTGGACATGCATGTAAGTGCACGTAAATGGGGAATGAAAGGGATCAATTCTAAATAATGAAATGCTTATTGTCACGCTTACCTTGATTGACTGAATACTTGATTGTTGACAAAGACAGTGGGGACAGTGACCTCCATCACTTTTCGTACTAAAACGCTAACGTTTTAACGTTTTAATTCACGCAATGAATTAATAACACATCGAGGCGTGCAACATTGTACGCTAACTGGCAAATATGCACGAATCGAGGCACAAGTTTTGCCGCAAAACGGAAAACACACTAACTGAGGTTCCACTGTACAGTGGGTAGTGGTAAGTAGTACTTTGTCAATGGCCCTTGACGGAACTGAATGAGCATTCTGGTTAAGAGACTTTTGGCTGACGGGCCAACTGGCCTACCGGCGTCAGGGAGAGCAGAGCAAGTAGTAGTTTCAAACTTCTGATACCTCACCGTGACAGTTAAATTGCTACTGGGTTCCACTAATGCTGAAAGGGACCAAAATATGGCAAAATACCGCAAGTGTTACATGTTGTCATGAATGTACCTGTTCCTCCATGCTCACGGCATGGATAGAAAACCATAAAACCTTTTAAAAAAGTTTGAATAGCGAGCTTTCTATGCAGAATAGGTGTGTGCCCTTTTACATCTTCAGAACGCAGAGAAAAGACAAAGATGTGTGTTCACGTCTCACATTAGGATTGTTTATGATGGGCACAATTAAAAAAAACCAGCACTTTTCCTTTAAATGGGACTGCTTGGCTGTCTGGTCTTTAGATCAGGCATCTTTGCTGTAGTATTGACTAAGTATTGATTAAGTCTTGTATTGCGCCAATCATTTCTTTGCCTTAACAACTGCATTCATTCACTCAACTTTCATCTTTTTCTCCTGACATTATTATGATTCTGACCTCAAACTTTATAACAATATTCTCTTCATGATAGGGAAAATCCATCATATCCAAGTACGTTCACCTGGGAAATGGAGAACAGGCAGCATCTCAACATATCGGTGCATCCAGGCTGCAGTTGATGATTAACATTTGCCCTCGGAGACGGCAGAATCCAAGGTTGTCATTGCGACAAATCAAATACCCGTGACGCAGAAAGAGAGAGAATTCCCAAATGACGACGAATGCAATGAGAGTAGCATGAGAAAAATGTAAAGGATGGAATCTTTAGCGACTGTTTAATCTTACGATCCTGCAGCTGGCATATTTCAGGTGGATACGGAACATGCAAGAAGGCAGGACTATTTTTATGCAGTCTAAAGGTGATGTATTTAAGAGGAACAGCATTACATCTCTTCAGTAGGGGGTTCCGAGGGAATTGTAGAGTCAATATGAAGGCGCATGTGCGCCGTTTATCTGTAGAATTTATGAGCCTTCAAAGAAACACAGAGGCTATCAATCAGTAAGTCAATATACAGTCTGTGCCAGTATCAGATATTCAGGTTGTTATCGCTCCAGAAACCTACTTATCATGATGGTTCTCATCATATCAGTGCAAATTCTAGAAAATACTGGACTGCTTGACTTCACAATGTTCACATACTAATTTAGCATGACTCCGACGTCAACGTTGTAGCTTTTATGCTAATTTCAATTGCAGGAACTTTCCTCACAACTCGCAGCTTTTTTAAGTACGAAAGTCTGTTTGGACCACAGGACCTATCGTCGAAATTTAGTTTGATGTATTGATGAGGGATGTCCGATTTAATATCGGCCAACCAATATTATCAGTCGATGCGGGAGGAAAAATTAGATATCGGTTCATTTTTCTGCTGATATTGGATATCTTGTGCCACACGACACCAAGCTTGCTCGCTCAGTGTGTCCACAGTGTGGAATTACAGTAATCCCTCATTTATTGTTGTTACTTGGTTACAGACCCAGGCGTGATGAGTGAATTTCAGCAAAATAGGAGTCCCGATTTACAAATTGAATGCTTTTGTCGCTAGAGCATAGAAAACATGTTCATGATCTTTTAAATATGCTTTCTAACATTATTCGAGCCCTCGAGACATGAAATAACACCCCATGCTCACCTTTACACTCTTATTACCCAATGTAGTATATAGAATCAGATGACAGACAGTTTACCTTGTAGGAGCACAAGGGGGGGCAGACAGGAAGTGACCTCAGGGGTTCAGAGTTGAGTTTAGGCCCTGTCCGCACAGATACGTTCCTGGTATTTTTATTTTGGTGGTTTGAAAAAAAATTGCGTCCACACTGTGCCGGATTAGTAAATAGTTGCATCCAGACGCAAACGGATCACTGGCTAAAAAGGATGTAATACACAGGGAACACCTATGTGTGGCGCTGTGAACACACACACAGATGGAACCACACGACACGCCAAACCATAGAAGAAGAAAGTCTTCCTCTAGACTTACGATGAAGTGGAATGACTTCTGCAAGTCATTTTGGAGTTTGAGACAAGAACACATCAGGAGAATGTCGACTGGGGTGAGTCATGCCAGTCGAAATGTCGGGATGTTATGTTGGCTTGTCGTCAAAGCTCACTTCTGCTCACGTGACGGCGATGTCATCGTTTTCCGAAAGAAGCGAGTTACTTTGTTACACAGAAACCACAACGTTTTCAGATTCCTCCACTCTGGAAGCCGATTCAGGCCACCTAGAAGGCCTGGATGAAATGTCTGGAAGGATAACGTACTTTAGCGTTTTGACCTGAGAACAGGATGACCCCTTAGCTTGTTGTGGGCTGTGGCCGCAACAGTAACCCATGTTGTTATTGTTATGATTCTTATTATTATGTTATTGTTATTGTGCCTGTTGTGAGATCATTTAAACCTGGAAAAAAAGCCTTTTGTTGGTGCTTGTCTCACCAAACAACGACTGACACCTATGGACCAGTGTAGACGACTACATTCTCAAGTTGAATGGAGGTCTTAATGGCTTGTACTGTATGTTCATTTAGCCATGTTTGTGCTTGAAAATGATTCATTTGGGCAAAAAATACATACAGTTTGCTTAAATATGCTTATTTTTGGACTAAAAATAGACCATAGTCAACCACAAAACAGTGATCATTCGTTCATGAATTTTTAAAAACAGTGGTAAGAGCGAGGGAGCGATAATCCAATCACGATTTAGCGAGGGCCAATTCTCCCGCTTAATTGGCTGCAGAGCCGACAGCGCTAGATGAATTTCCGTGAAGTAGCATTCAATATTGATAAATGGAGTGTGTTCATATTTAAAGCATAGAAAACCCTCTAAAAACATGTTTTAACATTATTAGAGCCCTGTAGACTTGATATAACACCCCTACAGTTACAGTTACGGTTATTGACACCTAAAAGAGTCGCTGTTCAAGTCTGTTCGTTTTGTTGAGTGCAGGAGCTTCTGGAGCTGGGCATGTAGCACTGCCTATGTGACTACTCCCATGCATTACGTTGCGTATGAAGAATGCACTAAAATTATATACTCACCCCTTTTTTTGATTTAAAACATTTGCTTCATGCCAAGAATGGAAAATTCTTGGAACTTTCGGGTCGCTTTAGTCTCATATTACTGCGACAACAACCGTTTGCAACCGGACAGATCACCGCACCTTTTGGTTTTAGGGACTGATCCATGTTGGTCCTTGTCCATCCCCCCCGAAATTGTAAATCATGCAGCTGCATAGCAAAAGGCGGTGTTGCATAAAGGTCGTAAAACGGCCAACCTGACTTTCCGGTCCGTGGATTACAGTTTGACAAAGCGTGGCCTACGTGGATGAAGCAAAATTGTGCTGTTTCAAATGGATGCCCCGTGACGCCACCCGTGTCCAAATGGTGTTAAAATCAATCACACCTTCAGCAAGAGACCACTTGCTGTCATCGTAGCGCCACACACAATCTCCCCTCCCTTTTAATCTGAGCTGGACGTGAGAACTCCCTCTCTGGGTCAGGGAAATGCCACTGTGGGAACACTGAACCAGATAACCGACTATGACAGACTTGCTTTGGAGACGCGTCACTGACATGACAGAGGATCCTTCCTCAGAGTGGAAAATCCAATCAGGATGTGTCCGCCCACTTACCCCTGACCAGCGTCAAAGGCCCACAGATTCAAATTCTTTGATCGGAGCCACTTATCTGAGAAGTCCTCCAGGACTGAAGACAAACCGAGGGGACCCGGATCTTAAGTGGGCTGACAAGAAGCTGCCTTTGTAGAGGGATCATGTAGAAGGAACGTGAGGTTGCGTGTCACTTGTCCTCATGGTCAGTATTGCGAAAGAAAGCAGCATCTCGATCCCGCCCATGAAGCACGGGGTGTAATCAGTGTGGAAGTTGAAATATTAATAAGGCATAATGTTTATTTCAGCACACCAAGAAGTCATGAAACTTGCAGCGCCTTAGTGAAAATGAAGTGAATATTTCATGACCTTGCAGGCGGCCAACGCGCGACTGACAGGGGAAGCCGTCGGTCATGGCTGATATTGGAGAATCAAAAATACATCAGATAAGGTGCAAATATCCGGCAGAACCGGCGGGAGGGGGTGAAGGGTGACCTGCGATGTTATTAGCGTCATCATTCATTTGGTTCCACCTTTAGACCGCCCTTGGCCACACGTACGCACACACACACACACACACACACACACACACATGCACACACACACGCACTCACACATTCCAGCCCCACATCAAACGCCTTTTAGGGTATTTAGAGCCATATAAATGTTCATGATTATGAAAGCGCTGCATAATTCAGAAGCTAACTTATGCATTTCAGCTCTGTTGCAGATGTCACGCAGGAATCTCAGAAAGAGTAGCGTAGAAATGGAAATGATCAATTTGTCAGTTACATTTTTAATGCTTGACATGCTTCCAAGTGCCAGACATCCATCAATCATCCATCAATCACCCATCAATCCATCGTATTGATCCATGTATGCCACACTCTTGCATCTAACATCTGCCAATCCACAAGCCATCCAAGTCATTTCATCCATCATCATGAATCTTCAATATCAATCTTTGCTTAAAAAAATCTTTTAGCCATCCATTCAATCATCCATCCATCCATCTCTGCAGCCCTCACGTCATCCATTCATCCGTCCATCCAGCTAACCATTCATACAGCCAACGGCCCAGTCATCCATCTGTGTATCTACAATCCATCAGCCATTTGTTTCATCTCCATCCATCTGTACATCTTGTAGCCCTGACTTCCATCCATCCATCCATCCATCCATCCATCCTTGGCCCAGCATAATCTGTTCTTGACTAACCCATTAGCCAAACATAATCTATTAACCACGTCCCTGCCACCATCCTTTCAGCCATTCAGTCATCCATCCAGCTTTCCATTCGTCCAACAATCCATCCAACAAGCATCCATTCCCTGCCCTGTCTTGAATAATCCACCAATCAACCATAATCTATCCATCCTTGCTGTCCATACACTGCTCCCAACATACTTTCACCCATTCATCCATCCTCCATCCGTCCATCAATCACTCAACTATTTATTCGTCATCAGCAATCATCCATCCTGTTAATGTTAGCATCTCAGGCGTCATGTCACCGTGCTTCACGATGTTGAAAAACAGATCTGTTTCAAAGCCAGAAGCATCTACTCCATCCTTTTGTGTGAAAGCAAGACGAGGTGAAGATCAATGAGATTCTGTTTTAGCATTATAGATGTTGACTCGCCACCACCTCACACCGCCGACATGATGAGAGACCGTTTAGAGGGCCAATTAAGAGAATACAAATAGCCTAAAGAGCGGCCATACGGAAACATAATCATCTCTTACTCCAGTGAAGGATTGTACGAATTGACTTCCTTTAATTCTCAGTCAGTCTGACTGCTAAATTGCAAAGATTTCAGATGTTCCTTGTCAAAAAGAGATTCTGTCAACACTCAGACAAATGCACGCCTCTAGCGGGTTGTCTATACAGTGTTCCCTCGTTTATCGCGGGGATAGGTTCCCAAAATATCCCGCAATAAGTGAAATCTGCAAAGTAGCGAACTTCATTTGTTTTTATTACAATGATTCTATATGTTTTAAAGCTGTAAAACCCCTCACCATACCTTTTATCAGACAGACAATAACATTTTCTCACATTTCTCTCTTGTTTAAACACTCTCAAAGTTCAAACCTTCGTTTGATTTTTAATGATCAACACAAGAAATGATTAAGTCACTCGCACATATTTCACTCGTGTGACCGTGCCTTTTCGTCCTGCTGCCGTTCCACTGTACTGTAGCCTTTTTGTATCCGTGTTGAAACATATTGCTGCAGACGACACAGGAGACATGGCAGGACGGCACAAAGGAGATTGATTGACAGTGGTCTACAGCCAATAGGGACGCAGAAAACAATGGGCAGTGCAGACAGACGAGAGAGGGAAGAGATAGACACTCAACTTTTTACAATGTAATTCTTCTTAAAGGGCCAGGCTCGGCCTGTAACAACATTCATACGCTGTAATAAAAAAAAAATAAAAATAAAGCAGCACTAAAAAAAATCCGCGAAACAGCGAATCCGCAAAAGGTGAAGCGCGATAGAGCGAGAGGCCGCTGTATTGCTATGATATGCTGTACATATTAACCATCACATACATACATTGGGACCTCGTTTTTCGTTATTAATTCATTCCAAAAGGTCAGACAAAAACACAAGCAAGTAATCCCAGAAATACATTTTCTAGAGAATAATTGTAGTTTGACATGCAGAAAAGGATATGAGATAATGATAAATGAGGAATGAAACGCTTCAAGGAACATTTCTCAACTGTTTGTGATTTCGCAACATTAGCTTCTTTGATTTGTTCTTCCTGTTTTGGAACGTATTCTTGATGCGGCCAACAGAATGGGCACTAAGTGTGGCCAGAGTTGGTGTGTGAGCCAAGATGGCTGAAGAACCAAGCAATGCTGGGGGCGTTTATTCATACCACAACGAGGCCTGTCACAGTAACACATTTTGCTGGACGATAATTGTCCTACAAATGATTGCCGATAAATGATAATATTGTCAACATTATTGAGAGACCATTTTTTCCTACATGTAATGACGATATGTGGCATAATAACACGAGCACACCATAGCAAGCAGATTCTACATTGTAAGTAGAATGTCAAGCAAATAAATTAAACAACATAATAAAGTAATTATTGAAAGAGATGGAAAAAAACCCAATGAAAATCAAATTGACGTTGTCTCTTTTTAAAAATTAGAACATGCACTTAAATAAGAATCACAATCAACCAAAAACAAGAAAAAGTAGACCCTGCATTTGTGAATAAAAAATAAACACTCCAATAAAAACCACACACAAAAAGAAGAACAATAAATGAAACGTCTCTGTAACCAAAATTGCACTTCAGTAGTGAACACTGGGTTTTATTGCTGAACAGGAACAGGAATTAATGAAGCTATAGAGGGGGGGCCCTGCAGGACCAAGTAATGCCAGGACTCCTTCACGGATGGGGGGTGGTGGTGACAATGCATGCCCATGCAGGAACAATGCACATCACATGTACTCTTGTCACGCACTAGACTCAAACACTACTCGGCAAGTCGTGCGGGAGCTTGGTCTGTTCGTGCCAATGCCCACTGTTTTCGGTCACAAAGTGTGTGCCAAGTGTGTAATTTATGCGTAAACAGAACAAAAACAGTGCGCAAACTAGTCTTCATGCCTTTCAGTGCCATAAATACATAAATGAATGACGTGCATTGCCATGGTGAATTGTGCGACAATGCGGAGGCAAAATGCATGCAAGTGTAAACGCCGCTTTACTCCTCACTTTGCAGCACTTTGTTTGTGCACTCACCAGCGGCCCCGCCTCCACCCACTGGGACAAAGAGACTGAATGACTGACAGGAGCGTTCACTCACTCCGTTCATTCCGCTAGAGAACCAACATGTCCAGGTTTTGAAATAGATGCACAGAGTGAACCCTCCTGTCATCCAGTTTGGTAGAGTGAGAGGAGGAAAACAAACACGGATGCACATGTCAATATATCGAGGGCTACAAAATTATCGAGTTTGTTTTTATTTGTTGTGCGGTTAATTGATTAATTGATTATCGCGACAGGCCTAACCACAACAACGGGCAAAACACAACACTTTGTTACGCACAACATTGTACAATAACTGAGACGGTGTACGAGAGACAAGGCACCATTTGGGTGAAAACTAAATATTGCGCTGAAAAATCAAGCTTTGACTGTGTAGCATTCTTTCTTTGGAATTGCAATTTCTAGTTTGATGCATTCTCCTGCCCAGCAGTATTTATTAGATTCTGCAGATTATAGCAATTTGATCGAACAAAATGCCGCTTATCGGTATTTATGTGCCTTCTTCTCTTTGCTCTCATCCATTTAGCTTCCAGCCGAGCTCCTATTACGTGGAATAGCGGCCGCCTGTAAAAAAAGAGTTCATCTGCCGCCGTTATGTCCATCGTATAACAGCTCGCTGGCCACCGCACTAAATCTTGATTTACCTTTTAACACTGATGAAAATTGTGGCTCAATGGAGTTTTATCTAAAGACGGAAAGCCATCAAAGTCTCCGTTTTAAAAAACGACAACGTATGAATGAAGTATAACGCCCATTTGTAGCCAAGGAGAGAGAAACGGCCGTGGTACAATCAAAATGTCACCATCAATTTTCTCTCTTGTTCATCCAACACGCCAGGCCCTTTTGTTGGTGGCATCAAAGGAAAACTAAACTGTCCTCTATTCTTTGACTTCACAGGCATTTTTGGTGCATTTTTTTTTTTTTTTTTACTTTTCATTTCCACCCCCAGAAAGCTACCTGGTGCTTAACGTGTTTAGCAACAAACGATCCTATGAAAAAATGCACGCAATTCCGCTTCGGGCAGTATTCCCTTTTTTGTTTGAGTCTTGCAGTATTGTGACTTGGAGGAAAACTGCACTTTTTTGGGAATTTTGCCCATCACCCATCACCCTTGCCGTATTTGATGATTGCAAACATGACAGAAACTTCTTTCCTTGCACCTTGATTTCACACAGCCCATTTAGCTGACACTGCTTCCGTCAACAGCAGTGACACTGACAATGTCTGCTCTTCTTGGCTTGGCTGTCTTCCGGCAAAAAGCCTGTGCTCCAGTCCTCAGGTAAAAAAGGCTGACAGCAAATGAGCATCTCGTTGAGTCTTCGTAGCGAAATTGAGAGCCAGTAGTATCCACTCTTCCGTCTGTCCCGTTGCAGTGGCTTGAGGCGTTGTGAGTGATGCTGAGACTAGCGGCTAGCAAGGCCAGATAAATGTAGTTTTTCGTGTTAGCTGCTGCAATAACAATATCGCTGCAGCTTGGTTGATGTACAGGTCAGGTCAAAAATACCTGGCGGGGGTAGAACGTTAAAAAGCTTTAATTTAATACAGCATTTGAAGAAAAAACACTTGTATGGTATGGAGTATGGTATGAGTTTTCGAGGCTCACGGTGTGATCATCAGTCAAACAGAAGCTAACGTAGCCAAAATGCTGGACAACACTCGCCCGTATGTGCGTGACGGTCAGAAGGCTAAGCAAATAACCCGAAAAATAATTGAATTCATCGGATGAGAGGACCAGTCTTTGTCAGCGGTTGAAGACACCAGGTACGCAGACTGCTGTCTCGCTTGGAGCTCGCCTACGTTCTACCTGGACGTCCCGCTGCAGCGCCACTAATATACTCACTTATCTGACATCCAAAGTCCCCTTAAAGAAGGCGTCACATCCTTTGTTAGTTTCACTCGTGATGTATGTTCTCCTGAAAAAGTTAGTCAAATATGTTTTGCCTAAATAAATTTCATATCATATACAGTAGCCAGTAGGGGCCCCATGAAAAATCCCCTTTTTAAGAGTTAATTACAGTGTTTATTGCAGGAGATAGTATCCGCAAATATTTATATATTATATGTTTTAAAGCTGTAAAACCCCTCACCATACACTTTATACACTTTTCTCAGACAGGAAATAACATTTTCTTACGTTTTTCTCTTGTTTGAACACTCTCAAAAAAGTTAAAACCTTTGTCTGAATTTTAATGATCAAACTACAGGTCGGACACAAGAAATCATTCAGTCACTCGTGTATTTCACTCCTGTGACCGTGCCTCTTCATCCTTGCATCCTTGTTAAAACGTATTGCTACAGTCCTCCTCCTTCTAACCAAAGATTCATTTACAAGCTAGCAAGCAAGCTAGCTAGCGATGACACAGGAGACACGGCAGGGCGGCACGAAGGAGACTGATTGACAATGGTCTACAGCCAATCAGGACGCAGAAGACAATGGGTGGTGCAGACAGACGAGAGAGGGAAGTGAGAGAGCGGGACTGTCAACTTCCCAAAATGTAATTCTTCTTAAAGGGCCAGGCTCAGCCTGTAACAGACGCTGTAATAATAATTACAAAAAAAGAAGCACAAAAAAAAGCGGCGAAGCTGCGAAAGGTGACCCGTGATAGAGCGAGGGAACGCTGTATTCATTTAAGGCAGCATAGAACCCTGATTGGAGCATGCCTACTCATTTTAGTCCATAGTTTGAGCACATGCGGCAGATGAATACTCGCAAGGATGCATGTTCTGATGCTGCGGGTGAAGACAGGATGTTCCTTATTGGCAACTCACATCGCTGATCAACGAACCTTCTGCACTTCATTATGTCTTCCAAGCATAATCCTTCAGCATGTTAAAGGATCGACACATGGACACATATGAAAGTGACAGTAATAACTAAACAACACAGTGGGTCTTACTATTGGCTGGAAGCCCAAAGTCAGTAACCCTGTCATCCTTATTTTTTTAAAGCATATTAAGCTCATAATGCAATTTGACCCAAGTGTTTTGTTTAGTTTTTCATGAGGACGAAAGCTGTTTGTTTTGCCTTCCTTGTTACTAGAAGCTGTCGCTTTGCTAATAAGTGAGGAAACATTGACTCTTTTCCAGCCATTACACTTGCTTAATTGCGCTCCTGTGAACAGCGGCCAAATGGAAATTCCCTTCACTTGTGGCAGCGGACCACCCGTGGTGAATTTATGAGCCCCCCCAATTCCTTCTACCCCCTCTCCATGCAAATAAACTTCGGCAGCCAGGTGACAGCCACATCGCCATCATTTACCCCCAGGCTGCCACCCATCCCAACAGCTCAAAGGTCAGCCGCCAGACGTGCGCTCTTTTCCCGGGTACTCCTCGGCACTCGAGGGGAAAGCCGACACCGTCACAGCTGCGACGGCCCCACTCAACTCCCGCGCTTCCTGCCGTGTCTCGTGGCGCCTTACGCTGCAGTGACAAATGGACCTCATTAATTAACAGTCTCACGCCCTGCCCCAGTCCCCCATCGCAACGTTCTGAGCTCACTTACAGTAGCTTGTTAGTCACAACTCACGACAAAACCATCAGATGAGCGTCCATTCATTGTAAAAGATATTCATATTTGTGTCATGTTCCTCGTTATATCGTGGTTACGAGTAAAAGTATTAGTTATATGTAGTGTTGTGGTCACGAGGCATTACTAATGTACATTACTTTCACACCGCATGGAGACTGGCTGTTGAGCCAGCGAGCTCAACAGCCATGCCATGGCTGGGATCGAGTGGGGAAAAAAAGGTTCTCTCTCATTCAGTCTGGAAGTGGTACGTTTTTGTTTCCTTTGCCCTCCTTCCCCACCCCGTTTGAAACACTCTGCTAGAATCAGTACATTGGAGAGGCTCACCAGTTAGCTTGGTAGCTTGCAATGCTCGCGGTGGTCGTCTCTTATGTCCCTGCAGTGAGTGAGCAATGTGATGCAAACAAAGAAGAGTGTTGAGGTGCTGTTTCATGTCTACAGGGCTCTAATAATGTTAAAACCCATATTTAGAAAGTCATAAACAGGCTTTTGTATGCTCTAACTATGAAACTATTTGACTCATCTATAGAGGAAATTCATTTAACGCAATCGAGTCTGGAACCAATTAACCGCCACAAACGAGGGATTATTGTATCTCTGTTTCTGCCAATACTTCTGGTTTGGTGCTTTTCCATCCGTCCATTTTCTGTGCCGCTTCTCCTCATTAGGGTGGCGGGGGCATGCTGGAGCCTATCCCAGCTGACTTCGGGCGACAGGCGGGGTCCACCCTGGCCTGGTCGTTTTTGGGAGAAAAGCCACGCACGCACGGGGAGAACATGTTAACTCCACACAGAAATGCCCAACAGAGATTCAAACCCAGATCTTCCCCATCTCCTGACTGTGACTGCGTGGCCAACATGCTAACCACTAGACCACCGTGCAGCCCGTGTTTTGTTATATTTGTTATATGTGTTTCCTTTTTGGTGCAGTATTACCCCTAACTAGACGTAGCAGCGGGGCACACCTGCCGCCTATAAATAATTGTTACTATTTGATGGGGTGTCACGAGATCTTGCAAGATTAAAACGTGAAGAGATTTCTCGTTTGGAGAAAAGCTGCCTCGCGAGAACAGGGCAGCCAGAAGCCAATCAGACGATGAACTATGGCCTTGCTGCTATGAATGATAATACACGTAATATGGAAGTGGCAGTGTGCAAGGCATTGTTGCAAGTGCACATTAAGTGCTTAACGCACACTTTAAACCTTGCAATCCAACCTAGCTGGTGTTCCCAGCGTCAGTGAGTGTGGTTCTTTTCTCCATCTGAGTTAAACAGCTGCTGTCTTCATGTCCAAGTGGAAGCTGTTGTAATTCTACAATCTATCAGCTACTTAGTATTTGTTAGATCCAAAAACATAGATGTTGTACTTGTCTGCACCCTTAACGTCGAGTGGTTCTATTTACACTCGTTACATTTGGCTGAGCGGCAACTTCACAACACACCTCTTAGCGGCATGGGCCGGGTTGTTCAAAACTTGCTCATTTTTTTTAACTGCTGGTTAAGTAGACTTAACCGACCGTTACCTGTAACGGCACCCTTATCTTGTCCAAAAGTCGGTTAGCTTCAACCGGCTGTTAACTTGACGTTAAAGTTAACGACCCAAGGACAGCCACTAACATTTTAACGGGTGGTTAACTCTGAAGACGGACTTTGCGGCTAACGCTGCCTCCATGGTGCCATACTGTCACGTCTCCTTACGTGCACTGCTGATGTCGGCATCACAAGATTGTATTTTTATGAACTTGCAATTTGAGGCGATAGTTAGATCATTTTTAAAGCTTTCCAGAGGAATTGTAAATATACCTGTAGTGTGTCTGATGTTGTACGTAGTCTTGCCTTTGCAATGTATTGAAAGCTGTGTTCTGTACACGCGTGTAACAAGAAAAAAACACAACATACATTTGATAAGGAAATACAGCAATACTGAATAAAGCAACAATTGTTCTAAACCCTAAATCACTCCGTACTCTCTACCGCTCTCTGGCATTAGCATATCTGTCTTATTGTGTGGACTATCAAAGTACACTTCACTCATTAACTACGCCAGACAAAAGGTCAGGTGGGATAATCCTTTACGCCGCTTAGAGGGAAAATACAAACCCATTATTCCTAAAATCACAATTATTCAAATTAGCTGATCTGGTAAACTTTGGAACAGCTACAGTTATGCATGAAGCAAACAATAACATGTTACCCAAAAACGTAAAACAATTCTTTGCGACAAAAGAGGAGAAACATGATCTTAGGGAAAAATTAAACCTAAAACACTTAAAAGCACGGACAACAAAAACCTTCAGCATTTCTGTGTGTGGAATCAAGTTGTAGAACGGGTGGAATGTGTATAAAGTACGAGGAGGAAGCCGCCTGAGCCACGGTGCACATGCAATGCTACGTCGAACCCGTCCTGCACTGACTACAAACTCTTCATGCTCGGTGGGTGCATTGTCTCGACTCACTCACCGTCAAGAGTCTCTGCCAGCTATTTCATCAGCTATGATCAGCGTGTTAGCATCATAAGGTTGGCTGTATTGCAACTGATGAGTAACGGACGAGGGGTCGGATTAAATGGGCTTTGTTTCTTCCTGCTCCTTTTTGGACATGCGGAATTGTGAATATTGGTGATTGGCACCAATATTAGGTTGAACCCTAAGACTCTTACTTTGAAGGTGAGCCGACTTTCTGTGTTTGTCAAAACAATAAAAGCTTGTGCTGAGCAAACTATTTTCAACCAAAAACATTTTTATTTAATTGTGTCGCTCATAAATTGTTCGCTTGTTTTAATTGTATTTAGTTTCATTTTTAAGTTAAGCGCATCTGGGCTCTTACTTTGAAGGCTGGTTAAGTAGTTCCGGTATCCGCCGCAGGGCCTGAGGTTCATTTTGCTGTAAAGCTGGAAACTTTGTTAAATATTGCTTACTTTAATTAATAATATATTTAACTCAAATATTTTTGTTTCATTTATTCAATCGCTTCAATTTTTCGCTAAACCGGAGGTCAACCAAATGAGGAGTTGTGATATATTGGAGTGACCACACGTTAACTTTGACGTGCCGTTAACTAACGACTTGACTAACCAGGTTTTGAACAACGCACATTTAATGGCCGGTTAGCTAATGGAGGGTTAAGAATTTAACCGGTGGTTAGCGGTTTTGAACAACCGGGCTATGGTCGCTACATTTAGCAGGAAGGGGTGCGCATTAAAAGTGAAAGGCAGGAAGTGTTTTTTGTGTCACGCATTTATTCCGTAATTAAATGCAAGCGGTCAACAAAGGTGAAGTATCCCCCACGCAGGCGAGGAGTGGAGCTTCACCTCCGATTGTACATAAGTATCATCGTCTACAAGCTCCATAAACCCCTCCATAATGCAACCCAACCCCTGACCTGCAACACAGCAAAGAAGGCAGCGGTTGGACACACGTCCCCCCGTTGCCAGGTAACACCTCGTTCTCCTGGCCAAACATGCATTGGTGTCCAAGATGTGCCCCGGGGGCCATCGGCGGAACGTGGCTCATTGCTCATTGATACTAAAAACTAATAAGAACACAATTTGTCTTTAAATACTGTATTTTATGCATAAAAATGTAAATAAAAATGAATATGAAAGGACAGCTGGACAGCCCTGACGTAAACAGACAAAGACAAGCAGACAAAAAGAGCCATCTGGCTTCATTGAGCTTTACCAGCTGGAAGTATTGGTGCTGACACAAATGCTGCAAATGTTTGACAGACAGTACGATGTTTTGTGAATTGGTTAAATAAAACTCTTTGTCCAGTCATATTTTTGTAGCTTTCTTAAAATAGTTAAACTCTTGTCTTGCCTCGTTGTCGTGGACCCAATCTCATGCATCGTCTCGTCTCGTGAGTTGGGTATCTTGTGACACCGCTACTTTTTAACGCAGCTGAGGTGACTTTCTTGTGTTGTGGGGATTCCTGAGCTTTCTGTGCACTCTGCTGTTTCCTGCCGCCAACCCTTGAAGCTCCTTTTTGTGATTCCAGCCCTCCTCTTTCTGGAAAAGCCTTTGAAGTTTGTTTTTTGCCGCTCCGTGATGAGCTGATAGTTGGTTTATTTGTGACTTTATTAATCAGACCTGCCACCATGTCCTTGCATCCTGGGGTTACGTCAGCGAAACGTGACAAATACTAGTAATAGTTACCTCGCAAAGGCAACCTTGACTTCCCTATTTTTGGAAGTAACCGTCTGGCGCAAGCAGCTTAGTCCCGGATATGAGGCTTTGGCTTCCCAGAAGTTGTGACCTCCAGGGCAGCGAAGGCACCTGTCCACACTCCAAACACTTATGCTTTAGTGCCAAAGTGTCCAAAGTGCGGCCCGGGGGCCATTTGCGGCCCGCGGCTGTGATTTTATGGGCCCGCAGCACAGTCTAAAAATGTAATTTAACAAGGAAACAACAGCAGCAAAAATGGGAAATCCAAATAAAAGTGAAAATATTAAGAAAAGAGTTGCGATCTAGCAAGGAAAAAAGCCATAATTTCACAAGAATGACAGCATGAAGTTGAAATACATGAACAACATACATAAACACATAAACAACGAATAAAGTTGTCATTTTTTAAACTTAGCTTGGGGGAGAATTTATAACATGGGAATAAAGCCAAAATATCAGGAGAAGAAAATATACAAGAAGAAAGTTGAAATATTTGAAAAATTACACAAAAAAAACAAAAACAAAAAGCAAAATTTTATCAGAGTAAAGTCAAAATATTAAGAGAAAAAAAAATGTTTTCTAATGAGAAAAAAGTTGCAATTTTATGAGAATAAACTTGTGAAATGAGGAAAAAGTCATTTCAGTAACAATGTTGAAATAAAGATAAAATAGATTACATATTTGTTTTAAAAGAGTTATAATTACCAGGAGACAATTTACAAGTGGAAAGCTGAAATAGTTGGAAAATAAAAAAAAACAAGAAATAGGAAAAAACAGCTGAATTTTTACGGGAATAAAGTCAAAATGTTAAGAAAAAAGTCCTAATCGAATGAAGAACAAAAGTCCCAATTTTACAAGAATGAACTCGTACTATTATGGGAAAAACCTCATTTTTGGTGAAAGGTGGAATGCAGTGTTTCTTGAGCTACGTGTGCGGTAGCTTCCTAGCATGTCTCCATGTGCTGCTTCGCTACAGTACATATAGTATATTTGACATGAACTTGTATGACATCCCATGAGCAGTGACTTATCCCCCCCCCCCCCCCCGCCTCTCCATTCGTGTGTATGTGACGGAGCGCCGCGGCCATCTTGTTTACGTGTGCTCCACAGAGACAAATATAACTCAGTTTGTGAGGTCTGCTTTATTTTTATTTCTTTGAGGAGGCACTTTCATGATGCAAATGTGCTACTCTTTTGAACACATATTGTTTTGAGAAGCCAAACTCTTGACTTAAATGACCCAGCAACTAAGCAGAACTACGTTCCTCATGGTGGAAATCCGACCAGAACTGGACTCGCTGGACCAAATGGGGGGGTTAAGTCACACAACTTCATGTGAACAAATCCAAACTATCCCTTAAACCAATGTGCTACATTTAATAGCAACTTAGTCTGTAGCCACTAATGTCGATAGCCGATATCAGCACGAATCATCATGCTAGCGTGGAATGTCAGAAAAGGCCTGATCATGTGATGTTCCTCAAACAGAACAACCGCCAACAGCAGTAGGTTTTTTTGTGGTGCTGCTTTGGATGCGTGATAGGGTTGGTCGTGTTGAACTTCCACGATTCTGTGCCACCGGGGGGACTTTTGCACACGAGACTGCAACGTCTATTTTGGACTTTGACGTCGCTCCTGCTCCTTGCTGCTTTGTTAGCACATTAGCACATGCGGTAGTCCTGATCTGTCAGCCTGGAATGGATTGCTGATATTGGGATTTTAGACGCAGGTTGATATCATCCAATACTGTCTTTTGCTATGTATCGGATTGGGACCCCTGTAATTAGCTTGAATTTACGCCAACTTAGGTACACCTGCACAATAGGAACAGTCCTGCTGTCCTGTTGTCAGAGTGCAGTAGTGGTCTGCGTTCTACTTAGTGTCTTTTATTGCGGCCAATTTCTTTGCTTCCGGCTCTTATAGTCTCGTTTGGGATGTGGGTGTACATTCATGCCATGGAGTGTATATGAGATATTTTATATAACATTTCTTCAGTGGGTTACAGGGTTAGAAATGAAAAGCTGCAGCCAGTACATTCTGTAAATCCGAGTACATGCAGGAGATGAAAACATCATTATTTACACCGCCAGATTTTGCAACATTTGGTGAAACTTTGCACTCCATTTGGACGCGCGCCTGGCCATTGTTCGTGGCAGATGTGATGCGCTTATACGGGAGGCTTGGCAGCCACGCATGCACACACGCACGCACACACACACACACACACACACACACACACACTGAGAGAGGGCATGTGGAGCTTAGTGAACTGGGTGGATTACGTGATCTTGAAAAAAATAAATATATTTCTTTTAGGGTTTCATTTTAGTGAAATGTTTCTTCATTGCACATGTCACGGGGCGTTTTACTCAGAAAATGTCTTATTTATTAAATCCACCCCCTCTTTCCTCCTGTGCACCCATCTGCTATTCTACTTGAAACCTGCTGGAGATTGAGACAGAAACGGGGCGAGCTACTACAGCGATACCGCCGTTTTCTTCAGCCATCCGTCCCACAGGGTCCGTCAAAAACAAATTGTAAATACATTTCTCCCACAACAAATCATGTCAGTCCAATTAATCTGCTCCAGACAGCCAAAAATATGAATACAGAACACATGTTATGGAGAATAATTGTAGTTTTGCATGCAGACAACTATGCCAAATACTTCTAAATGACGAAGGAAATCACTGTTACCTTTATTGAACACTCTTGTTGGCAAAGATGGTGATTGGCGCAGAGGGAGGCGGGAGGGCAGAGCTACATGGACACCACATTCGTGTTTTGCTACAAGTTATTTCTTGAATCCAATCGTGTTTCTCACCTTCTTTATCAAAATGCCCGCACCCACTGTGTTTTATTTTGCAGCCATACTCAATAAAAAACAGAGCTATTTGTGGCATAATTGTATTAGTTAGCAAAAAACGACAGCGTCAACCACATGAGAGCACGCTAACGAGCGCGTTTTCTGATAAAGACACAATGTATGCCGTACACTGCTTTATCACATATTCATAAATGGTGTCCGACTTAGGGTGAATGGCATGTGTTTTCGGTGGAAAAAATGGCTTATTTTGAGAGAGAAAGCTATATACAGTTAGGCCTGTCACAATAATCGATAAACCGATTAATAAAAGGATTAAAAAAACAACCTGAAGTCGGTCATTTTGCTGGCCTCGATAAATTGACGTGCGCATGTGTTTGTTTTTCTCTCTCTCCTCTCTCTTTACCACACAGGCTGGGTGACTCTGCACGTTGGTGAAGTTAGTTTCGTGTTGACGTTGAATATTCGTCTCCCTCGCTGTCAATTTCATGTTGGCAGTTGGATATTCGGCTGCGTAGCAACAGCGGTAGTTCCCCCCTCACTGTGCCCGGACTGCTCTCTCATGGCACGGGGAGCTTGCAAGGGACGTGTGTATGAAAATATTTCTTCGGCGGAACGCTCATTAACAGCGGCAGGCTCAGGCTGTATAAAAATAGCTTACATTAAAAAAGCTATTACAATTGCATCTGTAATTTTATTGGAAAGCTCTTGACATTCCAATTACAATGTTAAATACTTTAGAGAAGTTAAACTTAATTGCTTTTGATATGATGCACTTGCATTATTATGTCGTGTCATTAATGAAAAAAATGGTCTCAAAAAACGTTGTCAATAATGTCGATTATCGACAATAATTTGTAGGACAATTATCGTCCAGCGATATTTGTTGTCGTTTGTAGTCACCCCTCCCTGCATCGTGGTTTGAACAATCGCTCCCTCATTCTATAGCGGGTTTTTCAAAAATGATTGCTCTGGCCTGTTATTAGTCAAAAAATCTAGGATGACGAGTCACATGTCAGTCACATTTTGGTAACAACGCGTCAGTAATGTCACGTTGATGAAACATGACCCTTTATTACCTGACCATCATGTCTGCTATATTTCATGATAGGAATTTAAAAGTGACTATGGGGGTGTCACTTCCTGTCCAGGGAGCTATAACGTTAAACGTTTGTAGAAGGTCATAAGCAATGAAAATGTTCCGTTTATTAATATTGAATCCTACTTTGCAGATAGATTCCCTTTTCACCAATTAACCGCAATAAAACGAGCAACAACTGTATAGAATTTTTGGACCAAAATCCACAAATTGACGTGGCCGTGAATGCAAATGTGCGGGGCTCCACTGCAGACACGTGAATATGGAGGGAAACGTCACGTATACTTCCTTCGGCATGCTGCACAGGATTGCTTTTTTAAAATAAGGAATAAATGATCTGTTGCGTGGTTGAGTTGGCCTTTTCTTTGGGGAAAGAAATGCAGATTTAAGCAAATTGCACTTATTCTTGGCCTAAATGAAGCCTTTTCAAGGATCAAAATGGACTAACTGAGCAAGGCAGATGGAAGCATCGTATTTGTGAATGTCGCTCCGTATTCTCCACTTGTGTTGGGTCAGGCAGGCACTGGACTCGTCACCAAGTTTCCCTCAGGAACACATTTACTGTGGCACACTACATGGCCTATTTACTCTCATTCTGTCTGCTCTTTTGGGTAATACAAGTGGCAAGCCATTTAAAGCCGCAAGGAAGTACGCTGTCCAGAAAAACACGAGGAACTGCTAACATGTCATTCTGTTGTCTTATTTCTGTGTAATATGTCTTATTTTCTCTGATGATTCTAGAGTCCTATGCAGAACACACAACCTCATCAAGGACAGCACACATCCACAACACTCATTATTCACACTCCTACCGTCAGGCAGACGCTACAGGAGTTTGAAGTCCAGGACCACAAGGCTGGCAAACAGCTTTTACCCACAGGCCATCAGGCTTCTCAACGAAGCACTCACACACGCCGCACGCAACACACGCACACACTCATAGCACTTTATTTATTTATTTATTTATTTGTATTATTTACTTGTATTAATGTCTCTTCTGTTGTTGTTGCTTAATTTATTGGTATATATGTTTATGTGTTTATGTTTCTTATGTTCTTATTCTTTCTTGTGTTTTCTTTCTTTTCTTGGGAGAATGAACAGAATAAGATTTTCATTGCATGGTATAACTGCTGTTTTACCATGCACATGACAATAAAACTCTCTTGAATCTTGAATCTTGAACTTTATTGGATAATGCAAATGTCAAGGTGACTAAAGGAGCGTCATTTCATGTCGTGAGGGCTCTAATAATAACACATTTTTATTTTTTTAAGCCATAACTACGAAAATATTCCATTTATTAATATTGAAAACTTCTTTGTGGAAATCGACGTATGGTCGGGCCTTGGATCAATGAACCCCCATAAACGAGGGATTGCTGTGTGTAGTTTAGCGAGCGTGACCACATGCTTTTATACTAAGTTACCGTGCTCACACCGGCGGAATCTTGATAGACAAACTTTGTTTACATAATATTTCAACGTCCATCGTCTATTCAGTAGCATTTGAACTTTTATTTGCACACCAATCAGTCAAAAAGTGAACTTCAACCATTTTTTGGGCATGAATGAAATAAACAACTGGTCTTGGTTGTGCCTTCCAAATCCGTCAAACAATCCGTTCTTGTGATCCGAGATAAAACACTTTTTTTGGGGTGCCATCCGAAGCAGCACTAAATTTGTTACTTACTTAAGAGATGGAAGGTAAAGCAGATTCTCCCAACATGATATCGCCGTGATATTTCAGGACTAAAATGAGATCATGTCACATGATCATTATGCTCACAAATGTGTCAAATTGTGGACACCTCAATACCAGTACGGGTATTTTGGTAGTGAGCGGCGCTTTACGAATGATGGCTTGTTTTGTTACAGCAGCAGGAGCGTTTGGATTGGCTCCAAAGAAACTGCAGTTACTCTTCAAAAAGAGAGTTACCTAAGGCCAGACGTTTGGCAGCACAGCCGTGCGCATATTCTGGGAGGTGTGGGGTTGTGATCTCGGGATGGACTAGACTCCGGTGTGGGAAAACATGCACAACTATTTAACATCCAAATCACCTTCCGACCGCACACGTTCACCAGAAGTAAGCATTAAAGGATGGAAAAGCCACGAGAGGCGGACCGCTGCTAGCCTCAAGGCACGGCATCAAACAACATTTGGACGCTTTAGAGACGTGTACCTGATCGTTTTCATGTTTAAATAACCGCCAACCCGACTCCTTGCCCCAAGGAGCTGATTAGCATTAATATCATATAGCATGCGGCCGAGAACATCCCACAGAAGATTCTACCAGAGGAATATCTACATATTGTGTATTTAGTAGGGATGCTGCCATCGATCGGCCAGCGGTTAGTTAGCATGGCATATGCCGATAAACACCTTTCAAAGCTGATCACAAAACCAATCGGCGATACAAGGTGAGCAACATTTGAGTTTTCCGCGTTTGACTTCATTGGAGCGGATGGTTTCTGTAGACGCCGTTTAAGAGCTAAACCGACCCCCATTGTTGTTTCAGGCTGACGGTCAATTCAAAAGAACTCATGGGCTTCAAACGACCTCCAGATTAAGAAGTGAGGCGAGTGAGATGAGACGATAAAAAATGATCTGCGTCAGGGAAGCGAGATTATGATGGCAAATGACAGCTGCGGGGCCGGGTTGATGAACGGCGCGTGATGTGGAGCGCGTGAAACTGATGGGGCCAAAGTTGATTGACAGATAAGCCAATTGGTGGCAGATGAGGGGGGATGGCGGGTTACAAGTCACTGCTCAGCCAGAGCCCATCATGGCCGCTCGCCATCCGCTTGGCAGAGACGAATGCGAGGGCTCAGCGTGGCTGACGCAGGCGCGTGCGCCGCGCATACGCCACGCACCCGCCATACATCAAGGTGGAGCGCCGCAGGACTCGCGCACACGAGCCTTTTTGGGAATATTCCCGAGTTGCACCTGCACAGTAAAGTAGTAGAAAGCTTCACATACTACGCACATCTGGCAAAGTCACTTCACACCCACACGATATGCAAATGCAGTCATGGAGAAAATGATTACAGCACCCTTGTTTCTTCATTTGAATGGCGGGTACAACTAAAGGTACCTTAGCCTGGACAAATAGAACAATGGCAACAAAAATAGCTCATATGAGTTCATTTGTTTGGCGGTCCAATGCTATAACTATTCATGTATAACTGTATAACTATTCTTGTTATTATCAAGAAAAGCATGGAAGTTGCTCGATATCAGCTCTTCAATTCAACTCTTATGACCTGCATTTGATATCATCGTTATGTTTGTCCAAACAAAAGTACCTTTAGTTGTGCCAGGCGTTCAAAGGGATCAATAAACTGAAGAGACAAGGGTGGTCTCATCATGGCTTCCATTCATATAATGCACACGTCTGTCAGGTCATCCATTTACACTGAATATAAATGTGTGTTTGTCCATTCACACACACGCACACGCACACGCATGTTATGCAAACGCCTGTCCAAAACCCACACACGCACGGGGAGAACATGCAAACTCCACCCAGAGATGCTCCACGGAGATTCGAACCCAGATCTCCCCCATCCAGACTGAGACCGTGTGGCCAACATGCTAACCACGAGACCACCGTGCGGCCCCTGAAATCGATTCTCCACTCAAAATATCGATACTTTTGATATCTGTCTGTCGATTCTCATACACAAATAAGGTAAATATCTTAAAAGTTAAAAAATAAATAAAAATAAAATGAATACAAACAAAAATGACAAAAGTTAAAATAACCCCAACAAAATAAAATAATAAAAAGATTAATACAAGGATAAAAACTAATACAAAAAAATGTAGAAAACAATAAAAAAATTTAAATTACTTAAATGATAGCTATGAAAAATAATAAAAATAAAGTGATATAGTGTAAAAAAAAAACAATAAAAAAGTTTTTAAAAAATTATTCAATATAAATAAAAATGACTTAAATAAAAGCGGTACAAATAATACAAATAAAAATGATCTAAACTAAAGTGTCAAAAATAATGAATATAAAGATGACTTAAATAAAAGTGGGTCGTGATTTGATGACCATTGGGAAATGACAGGATGCCCTAAAGTACTGTTGCTGTCACGGAAGGTCAGGCACGTGTTGAGGTTATCGAGTGCTTGACCCCCAGTTTGCAGATGAGGCAGTGGCGTGCAAAAATAAACTAATGCAAGTGCAGGTACTCATTGCGGCAGAGGAAAAGGCTCTGTGGAAAAGAAATACAAAAGGTAGAATCAAGGTAAGTGACGTGATCTACGTGACAGCGGCGGTAAGGAGGCGCGGTACAGTAGGAACCGTGCTAACAGCAACAGTAACGACAAAGTCAACAATCAACCAGCGCCGCACATTCCACCGCGCTGGCCTTTTATCCGCCACAAATGTTAATCAGCCGCAGGTGCGCGGCCACCAGGTGAGAAGCGGCTGCCTCTTCCTCCCCGGAGAAGGCACAGCCCGCCAAAATAAGAGCGCAGGACAGGGGACGCTCGCTCCTGTCCTGCAGAACGTCACAGCTGCAATCCTTTTAGAAATGTCCAGAATGATGCTCTTTGTTGAGGAAAATAAACCTGCTTGTCCTTGTCCACACGCATGATGGAAGCATCCTTTGACATAAACGGGATTGAAACAAGTTGTTATCCACACGTACTGTCAACATCTGTCTGTCCATTCACAGACACAAATAAGCTAAATGCGTTTGTCCTTTTGCGTACACATCATGTAATCATCAGCCTGTCCTTTGACATAAACGTGCTATAAACAAGTACATACCACACGTACTGTCGACATCTGTCTACTCAAATCAGGTAAACGTCTGTCAGTCCATTCACACACAGCATATTGGGGGTGCAGGATGATGAGCTGACTGATAAGACTGATAAGCTGAACACCCACAAAGAGAACGAGGTAATGCCATGGAAGAAAAGAGCAGGCTGCTGTTTGCGTTCGGCTGGTGAGATGCGTGCTTGTGGACGTGCGCTCCAAGCCACGTAGCAGCTGCAAACGCAGCATTGAAGATGCACGGTTAGTCGCCGTAACGCAGGTTTATGGCTTTTACAGGTCACGCAGCGGCGCTGTGAACATAATGTTAACTTCCTGGAGATTTATGGAGAGCGCGGCTCCACGGAAGCCGCTGCGAAACTGCGGCTGATAAGACGCGAGCTGAAGTCGCCGACTGCGCCCATTATGAAGCCTCACCCTCTGCGGGAGCTGAAAGGCGAGGGCTCACCTTTCAGTTCTTATCGGAGAAGACGCTTTTGTTATGGCGCTGTTATTTGATTCTCGTGGAAAGCAGCAAATGAGCTGTGAAGGTGAGGCAGGAAAAGAGAGGGATTGACACTTTTCTGACCGTGGAAATGTGTTTACACAAAACTAACCCCCTCCCCCTTCTCCTCCTCCCTTTACATAACCATGCCAGCAGCTGGGCAGTCCACACACACACACACACACACACCCACACACACCTTCACAGCAGATGGACATGTCATTATTCCAGAGGAGAAACCAGCCTTTGTTTGGAGCGAGGAGGTGGACCAGCAGTCCATTTCCAACAATAAATGAACTCCGAGTGCACCTGCTAGACGGCTAGTGAAGATGTGGACGCTTGACAGATACTTTTCCAACTTGACTTCTTTGGGCCTCTTATCACTCCTTCCAACAAAATCCCCTCAGTGTTGCAGAAGGGATTTACAGCACCTGCGTGCTGCACGTGTGTTCACCTTTAGAGCGGAAGCAGGACACCGGTTCCTGTACGACACAATGGAAATGGAAAGAGTCCGTTTCGTGGTCATGAAACGATGCTGGCTGCTCACATTCTTCCTCAATCTCAGAAAAGCCAAAGAGAAAGCGAGTTTTTGATGCTGTGCAGCGCCTGTTCTCAACTGGTGGGGTGCAGATCCATCCGGGGTGGGTCAGCTAATCCATAATTCCATAAACTTGTACTTTTTAGTCATCCTCCTCCTTGGTACGCTAGATGTACGTTACACACGTACACAAAGTATTTGACTTTGTGGTCTTTGTAAAAAATAAAAATGACAGAAGTTAAAATAACCCCAACAAAATGAAATAATAAAATGAGTTAAATAGGAAGGATAAAAACGTAGAAAAAAAATGTCATTACTTAAATGAAAGCTTAATAAAAAGTGACAAATTGTAAAAAAGCAATGCTAATAAAAAAGGTTTTAAAAATAATTAAATTGAAATAAAAAGGACTTAAATAAAAGCGGTACAAATAATAGAAATAAAAATGATGTGAAGTGTGAAAAAGAATGAATATAAAGATGACTTCAATAAAAGTGGGTCGTGACTCAGTGACCACTGGAAAATGATAGGATGCCTTAAACTATGATTGCAATCCTTTTAGAATTTTCCAGAATGATGCTCTTTGTTGAGGAAAATCAACAATGGTTGGAAAAAGATTTTTTCCACATTTTAGTCTGCAACAATCTTCAAAAATAGCCTGCAAAATCCCGGAGGGAACGAGTTACAATTCACTTATTTAAATGTATTTATTTATAAATAGAAATACTCTGACCTCTGATGCGTTCAACACTGGAGGTTCCGCAGGCCCGTGTTCCCGTGGCAGGAAGTGAAAAATATTCTATCCTGTTGCAAATGCGTCTCCATGAGCCGGAAACGGCGAGGAAATAGATTCCGCACACGAGGATAGCCCCCCCCACCCGTGGCTGCAAGCGCGGGACCGCAGGGAGTGTATTTTATTGCAATCACAGAGATTCTATTACCGGGATAGACTGGATGTAGCTAAGCATAAACACAAATATACGTGCACGGCCGTGCACGCAGCGGAGACGAGCGTACGCTGCTGGAATAGCAAGAATGACACACGCAAAGAAAGCCAAGTGTTGGAGAGAATGATACGTTATGCTAGCAACCCTGCTTCTACTGATCACTACTTTTCTACACGATGCACCTCATCTACACACTTTCCTTGCCTTAACAAAGTCCATTTCTACAGGACAATACAGTACCCCCCCTCCAGGACTGATCTATTTGTGATCGGAGCAATGTATGCAAAGTCTTCCAACTGTACGTGTGTGCGCCTTGTTGCTCGGATTCTCTTCTCAGTCTTTCTTCTTCCTATTTCTTCATTCGTGACTTTTTCTTCAACGCTTGTCCCGTTGAGGGAAAATCACAACCATTTAGTGAAACTTCCATCACCGTTTTCAGGGAAAAACGACTAAATCAGACATCTCAAAAAGAGCCTGCGAGGCCCTGGGAGGACAGCTACCGTATTTTCACGACCATAAGGCGCACTTGAAAGTCTTAAATTTTGTCCAAAATGGGCCTTATAATGCGGAGCGCCGTATGTGAGTACCGAGTTCCAAAATCTGTAAGTGTTATGAGCGCTCCGCTCGACTGGGAGCGTCTCCTGCCGACACGCTGCTTACACAGAGGAAAGGAAAGGTGGACGTGACTGAGGACGCTAAAGGCACGCCCCAGTAGTTATCCAGTAGATTTTATGAAGTGACCGTCAGTGCTCAGCTCAGAGTTGAATATGCAAATTAAGCCATGTTTCCGTGACTGCTGGTGAAGCTGCAAGGTACCTTGTGAAGAGCACTATGTGGAGCCTAATCCATTATTATTATTATTATTATTATTATTATTATAATTATTATGTGGCGCTCTGCTTCTATGAATGACTTACAACAAAAATGTTTGCCAAAGATCCTTTTAATTGACAGGATAGCGCTGCTGTTTTTGAAGGCCTGCTGTAAAAAAGCTAGCCAAAGATCCTCCGTGCGATACAATAGTTGCATGCGTTGGTGATGTGTGATTCTATCCTTACATTGGCTGGATGGCTGAATGATGATTGACGATACTGTTGATGGAGAATGAAAGGAGAAGAGTGGGAAGGCAAACAGATGTTGTGGAGGGTTGGACAAAAGACAGGCAAAGATGGGAACGCTTGTTCTTCTATTCATTCGTCTTTGCTGGAGCGCGAGATGGACATCAATTAGTGTGATGTATTGGAAATGAGTCACACTGGACACAATGGAGTCAGCGCTGCTGTGTGTGTGTGTGTGTGCGTGTGTGTGTGTGTGCGTGTGCGTGTGTGTGTGGCCACATGAGGATCCTTGTGTACCAACAAACCTCTCTCTTCTTCTAAGGTGAAAACATGATTGTACAGCTAACTCAGCCTGCGGGGCCTCAAAGTACAACACGACTTTGAAAACACAACGGAAAGACACGCACACGCACACGCTCACACCACAGATGTTCCAGAATAGTTTTTATTTCCTGACGTATTAATGGCGGGCTGCTGTGTATCTTCCCAGCGCGGTGCGGCTGTGCTGTTTAATGGTCCAAAAGGGAGCGCAGACGCCAGTAAAGACCTCCTGCTGTTTTGCTGCCAGCACACCAAGTGAATGTACTTCCTGGAGTCATTCTTCAACGTCCGTCTCGTCCATGTCCACCCTCACCATTGCGGCAGGACGTGTGTGAACACTTCAACTATGTTGACTCCAAACACCCAACTTTAGCCACTTTTTACAAAGAAATGCAACAAAGCATGCTGGGAAGCCGGAAGCCCTCCCAGGGACGGCCGTCAAAGATCCTCTACGTGACACTGCGCTTTGGAGGACGTACGACAAAAATGCCAGCCAAAGATCCTTTATATGAGAGGATTGCTCTGCCGTTTTTGAGAATCTACTGCCAAAAACGTCAGTCAGAGCTCCTCTATATAACAGGAGGACTGCTGTTGTTAAGGACCTACCTTAGCAACGCCAGACAAAGATCCTTCTTATGCGTACACAGGACAACTACTACTACTACTAGTACTACTACTACTAGTACTACTACTAGCACTACTACTAGTACTAGTGGAGGATAATAAACTATGTTAACTGTAAATACGTAACCTTAGCAACTTTTTACAAAAGTAGTGCCACAAAGCATGCTGGGAAGCGAAGGCAGTGATGCTCCCAGCATGTTTTTGTCGGACCATCGCGCTGCACTTTTCTGGCTGGCAGGCGTCCACTGGAGTGGAGTGGTGAGGAGGCAGGGAGAGAGAGCGGCATGATATCAGCGAGGAAGGCGTGAGAGAGCTTCTTCACTCATCTTTGGAAATGATCAGTGGGGGCGGGAGCGTACAAATGCATTCAGGTGGGGGCCTGTGGGGGTTGACAGACAGGTGATGTACCAAACTGCAAAATCCCAAGTGGTGATTTCTGCAGGTAAAACAGCGTCACGCTGATATTGCATTGTTTCACATGCGAGGCAGAGGCAGCGACTGTTCTGTCCTCTTCGTCCAAGTGTGAAATACGGCAGCGGGGGTGGAGCAGAGTGGGCGACCCACACTGGAGTAGCACCGCATGATTCACCATGACAATAAACCTTGATGCTTTATGTTATAGCCGCACTTTAGCTTCTCATTTCAGCTGCTGCACTAAAAAAAGACACAAAAAAAGGCAGTTTGGCTTCTCAATTTTGCTATCCTACGCATTTTCTTTAAACTTGACAAGCATTTAAAAAACCACGCGTGAGCGGACCATTTCACAAAAATCCTTATTTTCTATTCACACCGATGACAGACTGGCGGCAAAGCAACTAACCCGAGACAGAAATCAGAAGGAAGCCAGCGTCATCATCACGGACGCAAGGAAAGGGAATACTGTAAATATCCAGTCATTTATCAACAAGTATATTAGCACAACACAGTAGCAACACAACCAATGTTGGAACAACGGTAAGGAGCAAACTGCCCACCAAGTATTAACATTTTAACATCCTCAATCCTGATGTGAGACATGAACACACGTCTTCGTGTCTTTAGAACAAACAAAAAGAGACGAGAGGCAGCTAAGAATGCACGTAACGGGACGCACCGATTCCGAAAAAACCTCCAACAACGCTCTGTTTCGATAAGGAGACCTGCTCATTGAGCAAGCATTGTTGTTGTGATTGTTATCAATAAGGATGTAAATATCCTTCTCATAGACCAGGGGTGTCCACAGTGCGGCCCGGGGGCCATTTGCAGCCCGCGGCTGTGATTTTATCGGCCCGCAGCAACAGTTTAAAAAATGTAATTTAACAAGCAAACAAGAGCAGCAAAAATGGGAAAATCAATCAAAAGTCAAAATATTTAGAAAAGAGGTAATCTAGCAGGAAAAACAGCAACATTTCACAAGAATAAAGTCATCGTATGAGGAAATGTCATTTTAGTAGCATGAGGTGGAAAAAGAAAAACAATGAGAATGAAAATGAATTGTCATTTTTGGAAACTTATAACAGGAGGAAATTTATAACATTCAAGATTCAAGATTCAAGATTCAAGAGAGTTTTATTGTCATGTGCACAATAAAACAGCAGTTCTACCATGCAATGAAATTCTTATTCTGTTCATTCTCCCAAGAAAAGAAAGAAAACACAAGAAAGAATAAGAACATAAGAAACATAAACACATAAACATAAATACCAATAAATTAAGCAACAACAACAGAAGAGACATTAATACAAATAAATAATACAAAGTCAACATATTAGGAGAAGAAAATATACAGGAAGAACATTATATACCAAATTACCAAAGCAGGAATTTGAGCAGAGTAAAATCAAAATATGAAGAGAAAAACATAGTTTTCTCTCATTTCTAATGAGAAAAAGTTGCAGTTTTATGAGAATAAACTTCCAAAATGAGGAAAATGATCATTTTAGTAACAATGTTGAAATAAAGAAAAAATACATTCTTCTTAAAAGGTATAAAGAGAAAATTTACAAGAGGAAAGCTGAAATGAAATATTAGGAAAATTTTAAAAAAACCAGCAGAAATGGAAAAAACAGCTGCAATTTTACGGGAATAAAGTCAAAATATTAAGAGAAAATGTCACAATGTAGTGAATAACAAAAGTTGCATTTTTAAAAGAATAAACTGGTATTATTATTGAAAAAACATCATTTTTAGCAGCATTTGCCCTTCATTCCAAAGGTGAAACGCTGTGTTTCCTTGAGCTACGTGTGCCGTATCTTCCTAGCATGTCTCCATGTGCTGCTTTAATATCAAAGTGGTCCTTGCATCCTCTCACTTTTCACTATGTGGCCCTCGCTGGAAAAAGTTTGGGCACCCCTGTGATAGACGATTCGGTACACGTCCACCTACACGAGTTACGATACGATATATTTCAGAAACAGAAGGATCCATACAGTGTAGAAACGATACCACTGGACGGTTACATTTGCTGATGTAGACGTTTTTCTTACATCATAAAATAAAGAAGCCAATTGCATAGAAGTTGCACTCTTGCAGTATTTTCAAAGAGCACTTCGTACCCCCAAGCATGCTGTAAGGCGGGGGTCCCCAACCACTGGCCCGCAGGGAAAGTTGGGGCGCAATGATAAAAAAACACACTTAAAAAAAAAAATAAAAGAATTTGTAAATAACTACATCAAATTTTATGGAAAGTGGTATCAATTTTGGAAATAAGGGGCCTTATTTTATTTCAAAAGTAATATAGAGTTTTTGTACGTTTGTAATGCGATGCGGCAACCTGTCCCACTTGGTTTGATAGTCCTTGAACGCACCATCTAACTTGCTATCACGCTGCACAGATAGACTACTATACTGTATTTTCCCCCTTTTTCTTCCACCTTATATTTGGCCCCAAATGCTGATACTTTGTGGGACGCATGAAGGTAAGATCTGATGACATTCCTGAGTGCTAATGTGGGTTTTTCTTCGGTGTGACTCTCTGAAAAACAAACTCCAGACTCGCCTGTCAAAGCAGATATCGGGTCACATGGGTTCATCCTTCACAACCCTAGTTACTAACATTGTCACGCCGAAGAAGTACTTCCCGCACGTAGTGACACCTCGCCACACCACACATGCTAGCGGAGTAGGCGCGTCGCATTACGTGCATTAATGACCTCTCTTTAGCAGTTTTTGTCATCTTGAAAACGTCATTCGGACAAGCATAACATGTTTGACTTTCATCCGCACCGGCTGAGCTTTAAAAGTGGGTCAAGGACGCTTGCCCCAAAATGTTTCCTTTTCACATCATTAGCATTTTAAAGCCATGGTAGAAAAGTAAAAAGTTCACTTATTCATAGAGTTTACTCCCCAATCACAGCAGTTATCTCATGGCACTTTACATGTGAAGGTCTAAAAACTGCAGTTAACACCTCTATGGGCTTATCGTAGTTTTACTTTTTACTACACATGACGGCAGTGGCTGCATGAAGTCACATGACTGGTCAGCAGGTGTATCTAGCTCTGCGTGCGCTCTACAAGGCTGCTAGTCAGCTGTTGTTGTGGAACGTATGCGTGGTACACTTGCCGTACTGAAGTCCTCCACAGTTACAAGATTGGTTCTGTTGCTGCTGTGTTGTACAATATAATTGTTCATAAATAATTTATTCAAAAAAATTGCATGTGGTCAAGGAGATGTAAGTTTTTCCGTTCCACTTCCTCGAGCAGTCCGAATCAGTATCAAAGTACAAAGATGAATATTTAATCATTCTGAGAGTGTGTTGTATTGGATCTCTTTGGGCGTGAGTCATGTTGTGTGATTAGTGGTGCGCCGTGCGGTGTTGGAACAGGATTGTAAGGCGTTTCCATGGCGTCCCCGCTTACCTTTCCCAGAGAAAGGTGTGCTATCGCTATCGGCCTGACACAGGAAGCCCCGCGTTGCCCAAACAATGAATTACAAAGAGTCTACGGGATACCTTTATTCTCTTATCTTAACCTCACAGACGCAAACAAAGTAATAAGACTCATGCCTCAGCTAGCTATGCAATTTGTTGCTGTAGCAGCGCGGTCACGAGAACGTCACTCAAGCAAACCTCCGCCAAGGCTGAAACGTTAGCATGAGCAAAGAAAACACATTGTGGTGTCGTAGTTGTGTTTTATGTTGTTGTTTTGTTTTGTTTTGTTTTGAATGCATCAGCTGGGTTGGCTGATGACTTTCTTCTTCATGAGGATGATGAAGAGTCGGGTCGTGGTGTGATGAGGTGACTGCTGGACTGGTCCAATGATGGATTGAAGGTCATTTGATATGAACTGATGTCTGCTATGATTCGATGGTTGACAAATGACATTGGAAGCTGTATCAACGGTCCCGCTCAGAGAAATGATAAAAGCAAGTCATTTTTGACTATTTTTCTTTCACTTTCAATGCTTAAATCTACATCAACTTCAGGTTTATCCATCGATATAACGTTGATATCATAGTGATACGATAGGTGCTAGATGGAGTTCCCTTGGTGCTGAAACAGACCTCCCGGTGTGGACCTGAAGCTTCCAAGCTTAGGAGGTCTTCACGCCTCAAACTGACCAAAGGTTGAGGCCGTACTTGGCAGGTTTTCATAGCTAATACTGTTTGAATGAGCAGCGGCCCCCGAAAACGACCGGCTGCTCATCCACACACACACTCACTCCTGACTAACGACCAGTTGAAAAAATGTCAAGAATGTACATTTTGCACTGTTGGGTCTTAAGGAGGTTCTAAGTAGAGCTTTAAAATGCAAAAAGAAGAAATGGGAGGGAGACAAAAAGCAACTGATTGCAAACAAGCATTCAAGTGAAATAGGCTGTTGAAGAGCACAGCCTTTAAAAGGCTAAAATCTTGGCAAAAACGTGGCTTGAATGTGATCGAGTGTCAGTTATTCACGCTGTCACCATCTCTTGGTGGCAAAGGCA